>NW_004444152.1:2170694-2239142 GCF_000243295.1 Trichechus manatus latirostris
TTTTTTTTTTTTTTTGTACTTTAGGCGAAGGTTTACAGAGCAAGTAGTTACTTCTCATTAAACAGTCGGTACACATATTGTTTTATGACATTGGTTAACAACCCCAGAACATGTCAACACTCTTCTTTCTCGATTTTTTTTTTTTTTGGTGAAAATATACACAGTTAAAGATACACCATTTCAAAAATTTCTACATGCACAATTCAGTGACATCGATTATGTTCTTCCAGTTGTGCTGCTATTCTCACTTTAGGTGAAGGTTTACAGAACAAAATAGTTTCTCATTAAACAGTACACATGTTGTGCTTTGACAATGGTTAACAACCCCACTACATGTCAACACTGTCCTTACTCAACCTTGGGTTCCCTATCACCAGCTTTCGTGTCCCCTTCTGCCTTCTAGTCCTTGTCCCTGGACTGCTGTGCCTCATTAGTCCCGTTTTGTTTTATGGGGCTGTCCAATCCCCGGCTGAACAGTGAACCTCGGAAGTGACTTCACCACTGAGCTAAAAGGGTGTCTGGGGGTCATACTATCGGGTTTTCTCCAGTCTTTTTCAGACTATAAATCTGTTCTTGTGTGTGTGTGTGTGTTAGAATTTTGTTCTACATCCTTCTCCAGCTCTGTCCAGAACCCTCTGTTGTGACCCCGGTCAGAGTAGTCAGTGCAGGGACTCTTAATTAAATAATCAGTAACTTATATTGAATGTTTAAACTGCTAGACACTGTTCCAAATGTGAGGACCCCCTCCCCGCCCTGCCCCCCAACTTCCATCTGCTTGTTTTTGTCTTTAGAAGCAACAGAGAGAGGATTTAGAATGCTGACACTGGTCTGAGAGCTGGATTCAGGTCCCTCCCCTGCCTCTTGACCTTACTAAGCCTTAACTTCCTCACCTATTAAATGAGAACAACAGTCATCATCATCATTTGATGATGATCGTCATTTACTGAGAACTCATCTGAAATGCTAGGTACTATGCCAAAGGTGTTATATAAATTAGCTCATTTATTTCCCACCATAATGCTCCGACTTAGACATTCAGTGACTATCTGTTTTTCTATAGGTTAGGATAGCACGGGTTAGATGATTGAACCAAGGTCACATGACTAGTACAGCCTGTTGAAAAACCTGTTGCCGTCGAGTCCATTCTGTCTCATAGTGACCACACAGGACAAAGTAGAACTGCCTCATAGGATTTCCAAGGAGCCGCTTGTGGATTCGAGCTGTGGACCTTTTGGTTAGCAGCCGAGCTCTTAACCACTATGCCACCAGCGCTCCGACTAGTACAACAGTAGCTTCTTAACAGGGACATGTGCGGTACTTCAATGAAACGATGCATACCAAGTGCTTCACAAGGTCTCTAACGTCCTTAATGCCGTACCAGTTGTCGTCAAATGCCGGTCAAGTGCCAACTCACGGCAACCCCACGTGTTTCAGAGTAGAACTGTGCTCCATAGGGTTTTCAAGACTGTGGTATTTCAGAAGTAGATTGCCAGGCCTTTCTTTTAAGGCACCTCTGGGTGGACTCAAACCACCAACCTTTTGGTTAGTGGCCAAGTGCTTAACCATTTGTGCCACCCAGGGACTCCTTCCTAGTGCCTACTTAATGTTAAACCCTACCATTGTTTTTATTACTTTGATTAGGATAGCTTGTTAACTTAAATGAGATATTGATTATCAAATTTACAGCTAAGTTAATCTGGCAGAGTCACAGGTTTTTATTAATTTTTCTTTATCTCTGTCATAAGAGTCTTTTTAAGACCTTACTGTTAACAAAGGGGCCCTGGTGGTGTAGTGGTTAAGGCATTTGACTGCTAACCAAAAGGTTGTCAGTTTGAAACTACCAGTGGCTCCATGGGAAAAAGATGTGGCAGTCTGCTTCGTAGAGATTTACAGCCTTGGAAACCCTATAGGGTCGTTACAAGTTGGAATTGACTCAGTGGCAGTAGGTATTTTTTGTTTAACAGAGTTAACAAGGTTTTATATCTTTTAAAAAAAGTCTTCTGTATAATTTTAAATATTACAAAAGCACCAAATTAAGGCTGACAATCCAGAGAGAATGACAGATATTTCAGAGGTTAAAGGTGATTTTCATATGACAGAGCCATACCTACAGAGGCTCCATAGATAGAAAACATTTATGAGGACAAGTTTTATGTTACTGAATATTATCTCCTTTTCTGCAGCTACTAAGAAATAAGGTAGCCTGAAAGTGTTCTTAATGCCCTCTGCCTATTCATTTACAATCCTTACAATAGTCCTATGAGATGCCACTTTGATGACTAAGGTGTGCCTGACCCAAGCCGTGATATTTTCAATCACCTCGTATACATGCAAAAAGCTGCACAATGAATAAGGAAGACCGAAGAAGAATTGATGCATTTGAATTATGGTGTTGGCGAAGGGTATTGAATATACCATGGACTGCCAGAATAATGAAGAAGTCTGTCTTTGAAGAAGTACAGCCAGAATGCTCTTAGAAGTGAGGATGGCAAGACTTCATCTCACGTACTTTGGATGTGTTATCAGGTGGGACCAGTCCCTGGAGAAGGACATCATGCTTGGTAAAGTAGAGGGTCAGTGAAAGAGAAGAAGACCCTCCATGAGATGGACTGATGCAGTGGCTGCAACAATGGGCTCAAACACAGCAATGATTGTGAGGATCACTCAGGACCAGGCAGTGTTTTGTTCTGTGATACGTAGGGTCACTGAGTCAAAACCATCTTGATGATACCTGATGACAACAACAAGATAGGCATTGTTAATTTCCCCATTTTACAGATGAAAGAGTTAAGGCACAGAGATATTAATAATTTGTCCAAGATTTTGCAGCTAATAAATAGCAGTGCCAAGATATGAACTGAGGCATTTTGGCCCCAGAAATTGTGTTCTTTACCTGGGTATTTTACACTATTTCCACCCTCCCAAGAATCAGAATCATACCCTGAGAACTACAGGGAGAATATGTCATAGGGCCACAGCGTGTGGTTGGGCAGGTTGTTCACTGCATAGGGGCTCTCGGCTGGAGAGGGTGAGTGGAATCTGGAATCCAGCCCATGCTCTGCTCATCAAGCCAAGTGCAGGTGCAGCTACACCGAGGAAGGGGCACCTTTGCTGTCTCACGTAGAGCAGCCATATGGGTTAGTGACATCCTCTGCCACACTCTCATGGCTTTTTCTCCTTCCCTAGTCCTGCGTTCCCAAGGCTCTACCCTTCCCCAGAAGGAGGAGGACAAAATGACCAAGTTCAAGGTGAGTTGGGCTTGCCTTTCTAGGTTGTAAGTTCTCACCTCATTTCTCAAAGATTAGGCACGTCTTGTTTCTCTTCCTTGGCCAGGGTTAAGGAGAGCAACAGACATTTGAGGATGTGTTGTGTATCAGATGCTTGCTTGCTGTTTTCTGTTTTAGTGCAGTTTAATTTTTCTTGTCTTATTTTGTCATCTTTTGTAATTTTACAAATAAGAGTAGGAAAGTCAGTATCAGTGAAACAACATCTCCCACTTGACTGCTACTCTACTTACAAATCAACTCCTTTCATCTTTCCACATTCTTTTTTACATATGCAGCCATAACAGTATAGTTGTAATCATCATGTAGATAAAATTCTCAAATATGCTTTTTCACCTTGATATTACTGTATATACTCTGCATTTTTTCCCCCAGTTCTGAGATTTATTAGCTGTATGATCATGGGCAAAGTATTTATTTTTAAATTGTGGTGAACATATACATAGCAAAACAGAACCGCATCTCAGCAGTTTCTACATGTACAATTCTGTGACCTTGATTATGTACTTCAAGTTGTGCAACCATTCTTGCTGTCCTATTTCAAATCATTCTACCACCATTGACATGAACTCAGTGTATACTCTGCTTGTGTAATGGCTACATCATATTCCCTTGAATTGATGTAGTGCATGTGTGTGTGTTTTGTAAATTTTCCCCATTCATGGACATTTAGGTAGTTTAGGATTTCTGTTGTTTTAAGGAGCATTGTAGTAACAGTTTTCCTACATATAACCATTTTCCCCCAAAAGGGATTTGAAGGAGTCTTGCCATCATTCTTAATGTTTAGGAACTCTCAACTGGGAAATTGCATTTGATATGTGGTACTTCAGAAACCCTGGTGGCATCGTGGTTAAGAGCTACAGCTGCTAACCGAAAGGTCGGCAGTTTGAATCTACCAGGCGCTCCTTGGAAACCATATGGGGCAGTTCTACTCTGTCGTATAGGGTTGCTATGAGTCAGAATCGAGTCGATGGCAATGAGGTTTTTTTTTAATGTGGTACTTCAGGTATTTTATAACTAGAATATTCAAATATGGCATGGTGCAACAGGGTCTAACTACTGCTTCACGCAATAAAAATATTAGATATTTTCACACAAAAAGCTGGGTTCATTCTTACCCATACTTGCGTCATACTATGTTCATGTTTTGTTTGCTGAATGAATACTCACATATTAATTTATTAAGGAATCCTGCTGACACAGTGGTTAAGTGCTTGGCTACTAACTGAAAGGTCGACAGTTTGAACCCACCAGCCACTCTGTGGGAGAAAGATGTGGTAGTCTGCTTCCATAAGGATTACAGCCTTGGAAACCCCATGGGGCAGTTCTGGTCTATCACATGGGGTCATTATGAGTCAAAAATCAACTTGATGGCTGGCACACAACAACATATTAATTTATTTTATCAAAGTAATAGTGTACTTAGTTTACAAAAGGACTTGCCAGATACTTTCCTTTTCTTATTGCAGTTAGTCCTCAGACCAACCTTAGGAGGAAGTACTTGGTGTCGTCTGTGTTTTGATTATAAATAAACAGGACTATAAAGTTTCAGAAAATTGCCTAAGTTCACAAAGGAAACAAAAACCAAACCAACTGATTCAAAAAGACTTCTAAAATTTTTACTTGTATGAAAAGAGAAAAAGAATTCTCCAATCAGGGAATTTAGCCCTTTGGGTGCCTGGCATGTCCTGGGGGGTGGTAAACCCAGCTGATGGTTCTGCCCCTCCCTGGTTCCCTCCTCAGTTGTTCCTTCTTCTCTCTGATCACTATTGCTCAGTTAGGGCACGTGAATGGTTAGGGCTCCAGGAATAAACACAGTTTTTATATGAAAATTTAAAACAACACTGTCTACCAATGATTCTCAACTGTAGGTGATCCCCGACCCCCCAAGGAATATTTAGCAATGTCTAGAGACATTTTGGGTTGTCATAACTTGAGAGTGCTATGGGCACTTAGTGGGTAGAAGCCACGGATGCTGCTATACATCCTACGATGCGCAGAACATCTTCCCACAGCAAAGAATTATCTAGCCCAGATTGTCAGTAGTGCTGAGGTGGAGAAACACTGCTGTACAGAAAACTATACAAGAAAATAGAAAACAGCGGGTGAAAGGGAGCCCTGGTGGCACAAGTGGTGAAGAGCTATGGCTGCTAACCAAAAGGTCAGCAGTTGAAATCCACCAGCCACTCCTCAGAAACCCTATGGTGCAGTTTTACTCTGTCCTGTAGGGTCGCTATGAATCAAAATAGACTCAACAGCAATGGGTTTAGTTTTTTCAACAGCAATGGGTTTGGTGTTTTTTTTTTTTTTTTTTTTTTGGTGGGTGAGAATATTTTCTTAAATAGAAATCTTACAGATTCATAAGATAAAATCTCAATTGGAGGAAAGGACATTGAAAGGCAAGGAACCAAAGAAAAAATAAAGAAGGCCAGTAAATATATGAAAGTATGATGATCTTATTAATTATCTAATAAGGACAAGTAAGTAAAACAAGTTTTGTTTTTTTGTTTTTTTTTACTGATCAGATTACCTAGGATTTTAAAATATTAGTTATATTCAATGTTGTCTATGGTGTGGAGAACAGGGATACTTATATTCCTGTGGAGGAAGGATAAAATAGAGAAAATTGAGAAGAAGCTCTGTCCTAATAAATCATGAGTTTAAAGTAGCATATTCTTTGACAGTGCAATTTTCACTTCTTGGAATTTGTCCTAAGAAAATAGTTAGACAAGTGGGCTAATGTCTATCTAAAAACGATGTTCTTTTCAGCATTTATTATGGAAAAAAAAGGTCTAAAACGTAATGTACATTATTTGGAATGTTTATAGTATAATAAAGTTGACTCTGGTCTCTTAGAATCTGGAGCTACTTTATGCACTTCCACTTTTCTCAGTGCTGCCTACCCTTCTTCCAGGGTACATTTGTTATAAGATCTAGGTGTGCTTGATGTTGTAGGAAGCAGTGACATTCAAGGACGTGGCTGTGGTCTTCACCGAGGAGGAGCTGGAGCTGCTGGACTCTGCCCAGAGGAAGCTGTACCAGGATGTGATGCTGGAGAACTTCAGGAACCTAGTCTCTTTGGGTGAGGACGGGTGCCCTCTAACTGAACACCGGCTCCCTGCAGTGTCTGTATGCCCTTGAATGTTCAAGGATTTGGAGCTCTTCAAAGAGTTTCCAGTTTTCTAATCCATGTGAGACACAGAGATGGTGTTTTTCTAGTCCTTTTTCCCTGGCTGTTGTTGTTAGCTGCCAGCGTGTCGGCCCCCAACTCATGGCAACCCTGTGCACAATGGGATGAAATGCTGCACGGTGCTGCGCCATCCCCGTGATCAGTTACAGATCAGACCATTGTGATCCATAGCGTTTTTACTCGCTGCTTTTCAGAAGTACATCACCAGGCTTTTCTTCCTAGTCTGTCTTAGTCTGAAAGCTCCACTGAAACCTGTTCAGCATCATAGCAACATGCAAACCCCCACTGACAGACGGGTGGTGGTGTCTACACATGAGGTGCATTGGCCAGGAATCAAACTGGGATCTCCTGCGTGGTTGGTGAGAATTCTCCTGAACCACCAATGCCTCGTTTCTCCCCCTGCTGAGAGTTATGTTTTATAAGTGAACTGTAAATGGACAGCTTGACTGCTATACATTATTTGTCTTTTCTCAAATTGCAGTTGTCTTCAATTAATGGGTTATAAAACACTTTTTGTGAATTGTCCCAGCATTTTTTAATGAAATAAAATAGGATAAAAAGTATCAGTGCCCTTGGCAACAACTACACAGTACAGCAAAAACTATGACCTATTGTGAAGAATAGCATGAGGGACATTGGAAAGGGTGTAATGAAAATAGATATTTTTTTCAGTCATGTATGCTTTTGTCTGTATATCCTGGGTCTTTGCATAAAATATATTTTGTCCAATGGGTCATGATTAAAAGTTTGGAAAACACTAATTTTGGTGTCCCAAAGGTGATGCAGTGGGAACCATAAGTTTTAGTAATTTTTGCCTCCAGTCTATTAATTTCAGACATTTGCCCTTGCCTTTTCACAGGGCATCAATCCTTCACACCAAATATAATACCTCCATTAGAGAGAGAAGAAAAGCTTTGGATGATGAAGCCAGCAACCCAGAGAGATAGCTCTTTAGGTGAGAGCCATGCACCTGTGAAGCTGTCCTGCTTCTCAGCATCTCCACAGCTGTGGCGCTGGTCTCAGCCAACACGTGGGCTGTGGTTTACTGGAGCCTTCCTACAGCTCTCCTCCTTCTACCTTGCTCTTTTATGATCAGTTCTTCACTCAGGGTGAAGTCTTAGATCATGTCATTCCTCTGCTCAGAACTTCAAATAGTTTCTTATGTGACTCTGAGTAAAATCCACGTTACAGGTAGTCCCCGACTTACAATATGGTTCCATTCCAATGACTCTGTTGTTAGTTATGATGTAAGTCAAATACCTCATTTTTTTTAGTTTTCATTATTGTCACAGCCTGCTGTACAGCAGTGTTTTGAACAATAAGTCATAACATTGAACATCTCTGAGTGAACATCTGAGAATAACATCAGCAAATTACATGCTGCAACATTGTATGTAGTACATATTACTAATGATAAGATGTACCAAAAAAGAAAAACCATATGGTCATAAGTGCAGTTCATCGTTACTCGAATATGTTGTAAGTCGGGGATTACCTGTACTTAGAGTGGTTTGTGTATGTCCCATGTGGTCTGCCCCTCCATCTTCCCCCATCTTCTGTAAATATGGCCTATCACTTTCCCCCTTGTTAGTCTGTTCCAGCCACATTTACCTCTCTTTACTATGCCAAGGATGCTTCCGCCTCATCACTATCTACTTGTTCTCCCTTCTGTCTGGAATGTTCTTTCACTCTACCACCTCTTGGCCCCTCCCTCACTTCATTTAGGTCTCTTCTCAGATGTACCATCAGAAGAAGGACCATGACCACTCTATTTGTATTACCTTCCTTTTCCTTTGGAAATCCTGGTGGCACAGTGGTTAAGAGCTATGGCTGCTAACCAGAAGGTTGGCAGTTCACATCCACCAGGCACTGCTTGGAAACCCTATGGGGCAGTTCTGCTCTGTCCTATAGGGTCGCTATAAGTCGGAATCAACTCAACGGCAATGGGTTACGTTTTTTTCCTTTTCCTTCATTCTCCTTTTTCATATTTTGTCTTACTTTGTGTCTAAGCACTGCTCACCACTTACCATATTAATGTGTATTTTTGTTTACTTGTTTATCTCACTACATTCCCACTGGAATGTAATCTCAAGAGCGGAGAAATTCTGTCTTATCGCTATATCTTCAATGTATAGAACAGACCTGGCAGAGGGTATACAGTAAGTATTTGTTGAATGAACGAATGAATGAGTTAATGATTTTCCATTACCATGGAGATATCTAAAGGGTAGTAAACAAAAATGTGTGATAAAGGTGCAGTCCAGACAGTTTTTTTCATTTTTCCTGATGAATGTCTTCATGGAGGCAGACTGCCATATCTTTCTCCCGTGGAGCAGCTGGTGGGTTCAAACCATCGACCTTGTGGTTAGCAGCTGAGCGCCTAACCACTGCACCACCAGAGTTCCTTCAATTTATTCGGAGGTTTTGGATGTTTGTAGCTATGTGTCCATTAGCCCATATCTCTTGAACGCTTTAGCTTTGCAGTTATAACAGAATCAAATACCATTTTCTCCTTGTGGCCTTCCTGCAGCCTTCAGTAGCAAATCATACTTGCTTGGGGAAGAACTACATTTTAGAATAAAGATTGAATAGCCGCTTTTTAGCCAGGACCCCTGTAAAAGAAAAGATCTACACTTTACATCAGGAAAGAGAAATTCTCAGATAATAACTAGCTTTCAAGTTAGTCTTCCCCGTCAAACATTTTCCTCATGGCAGCCATCTACCCCTTCCAAAGAGTTGTTGTTAGGTACTGTTGAGCTGATTCCGACTAATAGCAACCCTGTGCACAACAGAATGAAACACTGCCCAGCCCTTCACCATCCTCACAGTCATTGTTATGCTTAAGCCCATTGTTGCAGACACTGTGTCAGTCCATCTCCTTGAGGGTCTTTTTTTCGCTGACCTTCTACTTTACCAAGCATGATGTCCTTCTCCAGGGACTGATCCCTCCTGATAACATGTTTAAAGTATGTGAGACGTAGGCTCGCCGTCCTTGCTTCTAAGGAGCATTCTGGTTGTACTTCTTCCAAGACAGATTTATTTGTTCTTTTGGCAGCCCGTGGTATATTCAGTGTTCTTCACCAACACCACAATTCAAAGGCGTCAGTTCTTCTTCGGTCTTATTCATTGTCCAGCTTTTGCATGCATATGAGATGATTGAAAACACAATGGCTTGGGTCAGGCGCACCTTAGTCTTCAAGGTGATATCTTTGCCTTTCAGCACTTTAAAGAGGTCTTTCACAGCAGATTTGCCCAGTGCAATGCATCTTTTGATTTCTTGACTGCTGCTTCCATGGGTGTGGATTGTGGATCCAAGTAAAATGAAATCCTTGATAACTTCAATCTTTTCTCTGTCATGATGTTGTGAGGATTTCTGTTTTCTTTATGTTGAGGTGTGATCCATACTGAAGTCTGTGGTCTTTGGTCTTCATCAGTAAGTGCTTCAAGTCCTGTTCACTTTCAGCAAGTAAGGTAGTGTTACCTGTGTAACACAGGTTGTTAATGAGTCTTCCTCCAATCCTGATGCCTCGTTCTTCTTCACGTAGTCCAGCTTCTCAGATTATTTGCTCAGTATACAGATTAAATAAGCATGGTGAAAGGATACAACCTTGATGCACACCTTTCTTGACTTTAAACCACGTAGTATCACCTTGTTCTGTTCGAATGACTGCCTCTTGATCTACGTACAGGTTCCTCATGAGGACAACTGAGTGTTCTAGAATTCTCATTCTTCGCAGTGTTATCCATAATTTTTTACGATCCACACAGAGTTAGAGAAAAGAATGTTACTTATCTTCTTAGTCATCCCTATTTAAAAATATGATATGTATGGCCATGCCTTTATTTTCTTTCTATAAAATTAGTTATTAAACAAGCAAATGTTAAAGTGATTGATTTTAGACACTCATTCTGGGTAGGATCATGAAATTACCCACCCCAAGTTGGCACATCCTCAGGAAGACGAAAAAAACAAAACACATACACGCACACATTTAAAAGTGATAGCTTTTGAAAATATACGGAAACTGTGAACTATGTAACCAAGAACTTAAGAAGAACACATTTATCTATTATTTTTTCTAAGTTTCCATCATTACAATATAACTTTCCATTTGAACAATTTTAATTTTTTGATTAAGGAATTGATACCTTCCTTAGCTATTTAGGCCATTGGATATGAGTCACAGTAAGAAATACTTTTTATATCATAAACAATACAAACATTCATGTTTTTGTGTGTATTGTATGTGTGTGTATATATAACAAGCATTTTATATAATTTATGTAAAGGTAAGAGATACCTTTACTGTTTATAAAGCAAGTCTAATACTTTTTTCTATTCTGTTAATATTTGTCAAAAGCTAATAGAGTTGTTATAATTTCATTAATAAGTCCCAGCATTCAGTCTGAAAAACAATAGCGTGGTCCTTATAGGACAGTGTATCTAAAAAATAAATCCATTGCCATCAGGTCATTTCCAACTCATAGTGACCCTGCAGGACAGAGTAGAACTGCCCCATGGGGTTTCCAAGGAGCGGCTAGTGGTTTCGAACTGCCGACCTTTTGGTTAGCAGCCGAGCTCTTAACTGCTGCTCTACCAGGGCAGGTTTGAAACAAAAGAAATTTGCTTTCTCACAGCTCTGGAGGCTAGAAATCTGAAATCAAGTGTTTGCAAGGTTGATTCCTTCTGGAGGGCTCAGAAAATCTGTTTCATGCCTCTCTCATAGCTTCTGGTGGTACCTGCAATCCTTGGCATCCTTGGCTTCTAGATGCATCACTCCAGTCTCTGCCTCCACTGTCACTGTGTGTCTCTCTGTGTCTTCTCTTCTCATAAAGACACCAATCATACTGGATTAGGGCCCACCCTACTCCATATGACGGCCTATTAACTGTATCTACAAAGGTGCTATTTCCAAATAAGGTTATATTCACAGATACTGGGGGTTAGGACTTGTGTAGTAGTAGTGCCTGAAGTCCTCTAACTTCAGGATGAGGAAAGAGAATCACCAACAGCCTAAAGCTGATTCCTTTGAGGTGGAGATCAGACTTACCCCCAGTCTCCAACCTTTTACCAATTCTGACACAGCTGCCTGGCCATGGCACTCTCTACTTCTCTGCTGCGTTTGATAACTCGTTGCAGTTGCCACACACAACTTACCATAATTAACGGTTAAGTGGTTTATTAAGGAAGTAAGAGAGCACAACTTGGAATCAGTATCCACAAGCTACAACTCAGAATTAGAATCAGGAAGTATGTAGACAAAGTCTAGAAGGCTCCCCTGAAGTGGAGAGCACATCCCCCCCTTCTTCAGTGCAGGACAGCTCTCTCAGCACCTCTCGGCCGGGCTGGCCGGCCGTGCCGTGCAAGCAAATAGGCCCTTGTGTCTGCCGTGCATGCCCCTCTCAGCTGTGGAGGCCTCCTCTCAGCTGCCTCAGGACAGGCCTCTTGGCCCTGAACACCCCCTCTCAGCCGTGCAGGCCTCCCTGCTGTTGGCCTCTTCCCTGCTAACTGACCTCATAGCCAGTGTAGCCCCTTTGTTCAGCTCTCTTAGCTGCATTCCTAGCAGCAGGTTCCTGCTGTCACCGCTGACTCTGCCTCAGGGCCTCTTCCAGGCCTCTCACTGTCTTCGGTGTTACAACCCTTAACCTGTGTTACATCTCTTTTAGGAGGTTCCTTGCCTCCTCTCTCTCTGCTTCTTCTGTCTTCTTGCCTCTCTTGCCTTTCCTTCTTTCTAATATCTTCTTTCTGAAACTTCTGTGGGGTTGGCTGCATACATAAGCAATCTCCTTGTCAATTTCAAGGCATGGCTCTCCCAGCAGGGCTAAAAACTGACCGGTCTCCTCGGTGGAACATAGTCATTTTATTTGCATAGTTACCGAGATTTCAGTTACCATAGAGCAATGTATGTTATTACTGTAAACCCCTTTCCCCAGTTGTCCTTATGGAGGATATTTCCCAGCAGGAGGTGAAGGACCACTCTCTGCTTATACTTTGAACTTTAGACACTTAGGTAATAAGGTACTTTCTCCCAAACATGCTAGTCATTCCAACCAGTCTAGTGCCCCAAATTTCCTAAACATTGAACTAAATACCCAATAAAATAATCCCGGGCAAAGGTTTTCAACATCGTCTAGGGACATCTTCTGATAATCGATCTCTAAGGGTTTTACTAGACTTTAAGAGCAGGGCCAGTTTGTTCTGATGTGTATGCAATAGGCAGAATTATGTGGAAGCTATTTCTCAGACATCTGCTGCAGCAAAGGAGAACGTGCAGTTTCATCTTTATAAAGATTTCCTAGGAAGTATTTTTCTTGCCCTGCAGCCACCAAATTTCTAACTTGTAGCTCACTTATGCAATTTAGTATGATTCTAAATGGGTCTCATTATTGCTTAGTGAATGGGAGCCTAGTGGACCTCCTCTTGGTTTCTAGAGGCATGTAAATCAGATAACATGATACGTGATAATGAAGAAAAACTGAACCTTCTCCTCGTTCAGTAAAGCCATAGGCTATTTAAAATCTTGAAATCTCTGAACAGAGCATTCACTGGCCACGTTCAAATTCTCTTTATCCTTTCAGGAGGCAAGAATCTAAAAGAGATGGAGACTCTTCAAGAAGTAGGATTAAGGTACCTGTCACATGAAGAGCTTTTCTGCTCGCAAATCTGGCAACAAGTTATAAGGGAGTTAAGCCAGGGTCAAGAGTCCACGATAAATATTGAAGGAACTGTTTCTCAGTTGCAAAAACAAAGTGATGTACCCTATAAAGATGAGGAGTATGGTAAAGGCTTTCATCAGCGTTCACATCTTCAAATTCATCAGAGTGTCCACCTTGGAGAAAAACCCCTGGTAGGGCAGGAATGTGGAAAAGGTTTCATTTGGCACTCTCATCTTCAACGTAACCAGAGGGTCCATGCAGGAGAGAAGCCATATAAATGTGAAAAATGTGATGACACCTTCCGTCGGTTTTCAAGTCTTCAAGCCCATCAGAGACTCCACAGTAGAGAGAAATCATACAAACATGATGTGTTGTGTAAGGGCTTCAATCAGAGGTCATATCTTCACCGTCATCAGAGACTCTTCACTAGGCAGAATCCAGACAAATATGAGGAGTGTGGGAGGAACATTGGGAAAAGCTCACGTTACCAAGCTCATCTGATAGCCCACAGAGGAGAGAAACCCTATAAATGTGAGGAGTGTGGGACAGGCTTCAGTCAGAGTTCATATCTTCAAGTCCATCAGAGAGTCCACACTACAAAGAAACCTTACAAATGTGATGAGTGTGGCAAGGGCTTCAGTTGGCGCTCACGATTACAGGCTCACCAACGAATCCACACTGGAGAAAAACCATACAAATGTGATGCATGTGGTAAGGGCTTTAGTTATAGTTCACACCTTAACATTCATTGTAGAATCCACACAGGAGAGAAACCCTACAAATGTGAGGAATGTGGTAAGGGCTTCAGCGTGGGTTCACACCTTCAAGCCCATCAGATAAGCCACACTGGAGAGAAACCATACAAATGTGAGGAGTGTGGGAAGGGCTTCTGTCGGGCCTCGAATCTTCTGGACCATCAGAGAGGTCATACTGGAGAGAAACCATATCAGTGTGATGCATGTGGTAAGGGCTTCAGTCGTAGCTCAGATTTTAACATTCATTTTCGAGTTCATACAGGAGAAAAACCCTATAAATGTGAGGAATGTGGTAAGGGCTTTAGCCAAGCCTCAAATCTGCTGGCTCATCAAAGAGGCCACACTGGAGAAAAACCGTACAAATGTGCTACGTGCGGCAAAGGCTTCAGTCGTAGTTCAGATCTTAACGTTCATTGTAGAATACACACAGGAGAAAAACCCTATAAATGTGAGAAGTGTGGTAAGGCCTTCAGTCAGTTCTCAAGTCTTCAAGTCCACCAGAGAGTCCACACTGGAGAGAAACCATATCAATGTGCAGAGTGTGGGAAGGGTTTCAGTGTAGGTTCACAGCTTCAAGCCCATCAGAGATGCCACACTGGAGAGAAACCATATCAATGTGAGGAGTGTGGGAAGGGCTTCTGTCGGGCCTCAAATTTTCTGGCTCATCGTGGAGTCCACACTGGAGAGAAGCCATACCGATGTGATGTGTGTGGTAAGCGCTTCAGACAGAGATCATACCTTCAAGCCCATCAGAGGGTCCACACTGGAGAGAAACCATACAAATGTGAGGAGTGTGGGAAAGTCTTCAGTTGGAGTTCATACCTTCAAGCCCATCAGAGAGTCCACACTGGAGAAAAACCGTACAAATGTGAGGAGTGTGGGAAGGGCTTCAGTTGGAGTTCAAGTCTTATAATTCATCAGCGAGTCCATGCTGATGATGAGGGTGATAAGGATTTTTCATCAGAGAATTCATACAGGAAAGGAACTCAATAAAATTATATGTTTTAAGACCTCGAATGTGTGCTGATATATTCCACTTTTCAGAGCTGGCATAGGAGACAAAGTATTTGTTGCATTAAAGGGTCAGTGTTTCAGCCAGAGCTCAACATGTTAAAATGGTCAGGAGACCACACAACAGAGAAGCCTTGTGAGAGTGGAAATATAAAGACTTTGTTCAGACCTTGATATTTAGCAGGTATTACACAGAAGAGAGGTCTTAAATGAATGATGAATCTGATCTGGAGTTAACCAAAAGTACAAAGATGGAAATGCCAAAGTCTATCTCACTGGAATATAAGCTCCAAGAGATAGGAACTTTGTTTAACAGCCAAATCTACTCTGCCTTTTCAGTGCCTAACACATTCATTGTAGGTTTTCAGTAATTGTTAAATGAGTAAAAAGGAGAACAATTATATTTGAAGTTTTTATTCATTTCTTCTCTGAAAATTTCTGTAAAATTGTACTCAAGAGGATTTTTGCAAGGCTTGGAGAATATTTAAGTTAGACACATGAACTTGTTTTTCCAAACCTACAGGTCCTGTGAACTAGTGTGTATCAAACTGAAGATTGCAACACATTAGTGGGTCCAGAAATCAATTAGGTTGTGGCCAGCATTTTTGTATACTAGTGGTACTTTAATGAGGTATAATTTGCATGCAGTAGCATGCAGAAGTCTCAAGTTTACACGTTCATGAATTTTGACAAATATATACAATTGTGTAATCATCACCAAGCTCAATATATAGAATATTTTTATTTTACCAGAAAGTTTCCTTGTGTCCATTTCTAGTTAATCCTAATGCCAGTGGCAACAAGTATTATGATTTCTATAGCCATAGATTAGTTAGGCCTGTTTATGGGTTCAATGTGCTTTTGTGTCTGGATTCTTTTGATAAAATATATATGATCATCTCAATACATACAGAGAATACATTTGACAAAATTAAACATCCATTCTTGATAAAAATTTCTCAAATGAGATAAAAGGCATTTATGAAAACCCTATAAGCTAACATTCTTTTTTTATTATTATTAGGGAATAATTTATATACAGTGAAATGGACTCTTTTTTGATGTATCATTCTGAGTTTTGGCAGATGCTTACTGTCACATAATGAATACCACATCAAGCATTTAACAGTTACAGCATTCTCCCTCAACCCCATAAATTCCCTTGTATTAACAACACATCTTCCCATCACCAGTCGTTGGCAACCAATGACCTGTTTTCTGTCTGTATTGTTTGCCTTTTCCAGAATGCTATATAAATGGAAACATACAGTATGTAGTCTTTTGAATGTGGCTTCTTTCAGTTGTTCTAATGCTTCTGAGAATCATCTATCTTGTATGTAGTAGTTGCTGTTCTTTTTATTACTGAGTATTATTCTATTACATGGATTAGCATGGTTTGTATATTCATTTACCACTTTAAGGACATTTGGGTTGTTTCTAGTTTTTGGTGATTGTGAGGAAATCAGCTACAAATAATTCACTTACAGGTTTGTGTCTGAACATAAGTTGTGAGTAAATACTTAGGAATGGGATTGCTGGGTTGTATGGTAAGAGTATTTTAACTTTATGAAAAACTGACAAATTTTTCTAAAGTGACTGCAGTACCGTTTTGCATTCCCCCTGTTAATAGATGAGCGTTCCAGTTGTTCCTTATCATCATGAGCAACTTGATATGTCAGGGTTTTGTTTTGTTTTGCTTTTAGCATTTCTAATAGGTTTATAGTGGTATTTCAATTTGGTTTTATTTGACACTTCCCCAATGACTATGTTGAGAAATAATAATTGCAAGAAGACCAAGGGATTCCCTGGAACAGAGTTGGCTATATGTTGGGTGGCCACCTATGCATCATATGTAGGATATACGTAGCACATGCAGGTCCACATTTTGTCTTGTATCCTTTTGCCTCCAGGAGTTATCAAGTAATTTCTTAAGGGGAAGCTGTGAACTGATTGAATGCCCCAAACAAATGTAGAGGACAATATGGATAAAAGGAAGCCCAAGGAGTTTGGCACTGAGAACTGGAGTGGTAGAATCTCAGACCCAGGCAGTGAGCTAAATAAGGCATGCACCAAGTAAAGCCTGAAGACTCCACAGTGACATGTTTGGGCCCCTGGTGTGTAGGCCTTGGCATGCTGGGGGTGCCTGTATATTATGATGGGAATCATGGGCATTTTCTTTCTAGATCTCGTAGTGGTTCACATTCAGTATTGCCGTTATGGGATGAAGCCAAAGCTGGCATCCTATTTAAGAAAGTTAGTGCTGAGAACTTATTTAAGATCTTTTCCTTGTTGGAAGATCCATACATTTGTAGGTATGGGGCCAGGTGCTAAGACTTCTCTTACCTCCAAAGAGGGACCTGAAGTTAGCCAACACTTAAAACCATTATACTGGGGAGAAACAGCAGGCTTTGGCAGAGAGCTTTCTTATATAGAATAGACTGGGGGTCAAGGATGCTCACTTTTCAGCGGTCCAGTTTCATTATCTGCCCTAGATCTGGATGCCCGTCTAACACAGATTGTGCCAGGACTGAAAAGGGATGCTGAATTGGGGAGGTGTCATTAAATGTGAAAGGGAGTTCTGGGTATTGTAGAAAGACTAGAAAGGGAAAGACAGAACCCTGTTTACATTTTAGCAGGGTGTCTTAGGTCATAAAAGTTGAGAGTTCAGTGTAACTAAGGCAGTGAGCAAAAGAGCCATTTGTGAAACTATTGTCCTTTTTGTAATTTTAAGAGGGCTTCCTTCAGTAGACCATTATTTCTATTAGGCTTGCTATCTCTGGATGCTAGGACAAATGGAGATTCCAGAGTTTAGGTACAACAGGGCCTGTGCCTAAACTGAATGAGCAGTAATGTGTGGACACAAAGTCAATGATACCTGGGGGCCAAAAGGAACTAACCAAATTTTGGGGAGTCCAGTAATGGTGATATCAGCAGTAGCATGCTGGGAATGGTAAGCCAAGGGTAGACCCTCAATCATTGTGAGGGCAAAGCCATTTGTGCCAGCAGATTGGGACAGTGGCCCAACAAAATCAGTTTGACAGAGAAGTTTTTACCCTTTGTAATAGATGTTCATTGGCCATGATGCCTATGGTGGGACAGGACACAAAGGTCACAGTGGGAGAGTAGGGCTTGAATTAGATCCAGTGGCTTGGAGATGCCATGGATTTTAGCCCTGAGTCCATGATGTGGGTAATACTTAAGTTTATTTGAGAAATGTGAGCAAGTTGGCAGCTATAGCATTAAAATGAGCCTCCCCTATGGGGGCCTTTGTATGAGTTGAAATATGGGTGAGTTTAATTGTCATATGTGAAGTCTGAGAGGCAATATATTCATCTATATGGTAGACCCCACAGGAATGATCCTGATTGGGAAATCTATTTTGAGCTCATTGACAGAAGCAAACAGTCCAGGAATCTGTAAAAATATGACAAATGGGACATGCCTTTGTTGAAGATGTCCTCTCTAGTGCCAAAGTGATGGTCATCAGATCTGTGAGTTGGGCCCACCCTTGTGTCCCTCCTTTATCAGGGATGTCCTGGCCATGGAACGGAAAGTGGCAGTGTTCTAGCAGGCTCCATTATCTGTGTTGATGGTGCTGTTGTCTGTGAAATAAATGGAATCCCTTTCCACTGGACTCAGTTTATCCCAAATGGCCAGTGGGACTGGGAGAATGGTGATCTTGCATAGATCCAAGAACTTGGGAAAAAGAGGGCTGAGTAAGCCACATTCTCCTGTAGTGTTGGTATATCTGAGGGCCAAAGTTGAGCTGTATTCTGAAGGTACCATTTCCATTTAGTAAAGAGAGTTCTATGTGCCAAATCTATGGGATGTCGCCTCCATGACCTAAGGTATAATGGGCAAGTCCAAAGGGTCACAGGCTCAGGGCCTTTGATAGCATCTTTCTCAAGTAGGGCCTAATGGACCACTGAGAGTTGTCTTTTAAGAGGAACATACCTCTCAGCTTCTGAAAGTAGTCATTTGCACCAGAAATCTGTAGGAAATTGTCAGCTATTGTTTATGATCCAGATACTCTAAGAGGCATTAAGAATTAGTGGCTAGGTCTTCCACAGTAAAGGAATCACTGGGTGGGACAAATGACATTGTTTTTCAGATAGCTTTTTGGGTGGCCTCAAAGGCCTGTTGTTGGGTATTCTTTATTCAAATTGAAATGATTTTTTAGTGACTGCATAAGTAGGTTGAAAAAATTTTAGGTGGGGAATTGTTACCACCAGCAGCCAAACTGATCAAGTAGGTGTTGTCTTACTTGAAAGAGGTGAGAATGAAGAGAATCAACACTTATTACTTGACTGGATCTGGTATAGAGTGGCTTTCTGTGGACAAAATTATGCCTCAAAATTTGACAGAGGGCCCTGGACCTTTTTAGGCATAATGGCTCAGCCATGGTCAGTCAAAGTCTGGAATACATTTTAAATGCCTTGTACAATGGCTTCATGCATTTATCCCCTTAGAAAACATTATCAGTATAATATCATCAGTGAGTGCCCAGGGATATCAAACCATTGAAAGTCCTGCCTGCATGAATTTTGAGCAATGATGAACTATTGAGATACCCCATAGGTGATCTAGTGAATGTGTATGGGGATACCTCAAAGGTAAGTGCAAATCGTATCTGTAATGCTGGAGAAATGGGGACAGAATAAAACATATCAGCTAGATTAATAATTGTGAAGACCTTTCCTGTGGCCAATTGGATGGAATCAGTAAATGACATTTTGTATAGAGGCCTTAATTAGGGGTACCACACATTGAGATTGTGGTAGTCAGCCATAAGGGGCCGTTCATTTTTATTATGCTTAAAGATGGGCCAAATAGGGCTATTGAAGGGGCAGATGGTGGGAATGAGGACTCCTTCTGCAACCAAATCTTGAATATAAAAACCAAAACCAGACCAGTTGCCACTGAGTCATCTCTGACTCATGATGACCCCATGTTCCAGAGCAGAACTGGTCTCCATAGGGTTTTCAATGACACTGACCTTTCAAAAGCAGATCACCAGGCCTTTCTTCCCAGGCACCTCTGGGTGTGTTTGAACCACCAACCTTCAGTTAGTCTAGAACTTAACCATTTGTGCCACCTAGAGACTCCTAAATAATGAATAATGGATCTTAATTCATTAAGACTCTGTGTATGTGTGTGTAGTAAATATATATGTAACAAATATTTGCCATTTCAACAATCTTCACATGTATATTTTAGTGGCATTAATTATGTTCATCATGATGTTCAACTGTCACCCTTATCCATTTCCAAATTTTTCCATCATTTTTAACAAGCTCGGTGTTCCATAATCATTGAGTCCCGCTTTCCTCCTCCCTTCTACCTGTCCTTGGTAATCACTAATAAACTTTGGTCTCTATACACTTTCCTGTTCTAGATATTTCATATAATTGGGGTCATACAGTATTTGTCCTTTTGTGACTGACTTATTTTACTCAGCGTAATGTTTTCCAGCTTTACCCATGTTGTAGCATGTATCAGGACTTCATTTCTCTTTATGACTGAGTAATACTTCATTGTATGTGTCAAATTTTTTAATGGGGTCCTGATAGAAAGCATTGTTTGGAGGGGAACAATTATTTTGATTATTGTAACAATATGTCTTACTAGGGCCACTTTGGTTTGTATTTGGTACATGATGGCATCTGTGACAGATTAATTTGTTGCTATTAATTCTAATCCATCTAGGGCCTCCCATATAGTGATGGCCCTATTAAAAGCAATAATAAAGCTTAATAATTGAGAGGAGCTCCTTGTATATTCTCTTGTCCTTTTAATGTCCATGGGGCCTGTAGTGATGTTACCTCTTTCATTTCTGATATTGCTGATTTTGTCTTTTCCCCTTTTTTGTCATTTTAACAATATTTATCAATTTTATTGATTTTTAGTGTTTAGTATATTCTTCTACTTGCCTTTTTACTTCGCTCTTCTAGTTTCTCAAGGTAAAAGTTTAGATCATTTGAGACATTTTCTAATAATAGGCATTTAATTGTATACATTTCTCTCTAAATATTTCTTTAGCTGCATAGCACAAATTTTGGTATGTCATGCTTTAATTTTCATCCAATTCAAAGTATTTTCTGATTTTCCTTGTGACTTCCTCTTTGACCCCATGAGTTTTTTTAGAATCGTGTGGTTTTTTTGTTTCATTTTCCATATATTGGGATTTTCCAGATACCTTTCTGTTACTGATTTGCAATCTAACTTTCTTGTGATCAGAGCACATATTTTGTATGGTTTCAGTTCTTTTCGATTTGTTAAAGAGTGTTTTGTGGCCTAGAATATGTCATTTTCATGAATGTTCCATGTGCACTTGGAAAGAATGTGTATTCTACTGTTGTTGGGTAGAGTAGTCTGTAAATGTCAGATCGATTAGGTCAAGTTGGTGGATAATGTTGTTCAGGTCTTCTGTATCTTTACTGATTTTCTGCTTGTTATACCCACTGCTGAGAGATGAGTACTGAATTTGGCAGATATAATTGTGGATTTGTCTGTTTCTCTTTTCATTTCTGTCAGTTTTTGCTGTGTGTATTTTGAAGCTGTGCCGTTAGGTCCATAAATATATAAGATTGTTAAGATTCTTGATGATAATTTTTTATCTTTATCATTATGTAATGTTTCTGATAATATTTATTTTTTTGAAGTCTATTTTGTCTGACGTTGATACTAATATTTACATAGCAAGTCCTGCTTTATCATGATTTGTGTTTGCGTGGAATGTCATTTCCTGTCCTTTTACTTTTAACATATCGTGGTCTTTATATTTAAAGGCCATTTCTTTGGATGGCCAATAGTTTGGTCTTGTTTTTTCCTCCAGTCTAATAATGTCTTTTAATCAGTATATTTTAAGCATTTACATTTAATGTAATTATTGATATGTTTAGATTTAGTTCTCCCATTTTATTATATGTTTTCTGTTTGTCTCCTCTTTTTTTTTGGTTTTGCTTTCTTCTCTGCCTACTTTTTTCTTTTTAGTATTCTATTTTAATTCATCTATTTGCCTTTTGACTATACTCGTAGTCCCCAACTTATGACGGGGTTCCCTTCCGACAACTTTGTCATAAGTTGGTTCTGACTTAAGTTGAATAAACAAAACAAAACCAAAAAACCCGTTGCCATCAAGTTGATTCCAACTCATACCTCTGTTTTTTTTAGTTTTCATAGCCTGCTATATGGTAGTGTTTTGAAGAGTAAATCATACCATTGAACATCTGCGAGTGCACATCTGAGAATGATAACATCAGCAAATTACATGCTGCAACATTGTATATAGACATATTACTAATGGTAAGATGTACCCCCCCACAAAAAAAAGGACGATTGTAAGCGTTGTTTGTTGTAACCCCAATACATTGTAAGTCGGGGACTACCTATATCTCTTTATCTTATTCTTTTGGCGGTTGCTCTAGGAATTAGTAGTTGCCTAGCCTTCCACAATCTACTTAGAGTTAATATAATACCACTTTAAATAAAATATTTAACAACAATAGTTGCCATCCAGTCAGTAACAACTCATGGCGACCCCATGTGTGTCTGAGTAGAACTGTGTTCCATAGGGTTTTCAGTGGCAGATTTTTTGGAAATAGATCACCAGGCTTTCTTCCAAGTTACCTCCGGGTGGACTAGAACTTCCAACCTTTCATTTAGCAACCAAGCACATTAACCGTTTGCACCACCCAGGGACTCCAAGTAAAATATAGAAGGCTTGAAACCATGTAAGTCCTTTTACCCTCTTTCTGCTGACCTTTAAGCTACAGTTGTTGTGTTACACCTACATGTTTTGAAAATACCATCAGATTAGTTATTCCTTTAACCTGGCATGCATATTTTAAAGAAATTAAGGAGGAAAAATAGTTATATTTTCCTATATATACCATGTATGTTGCTACTGATTCCTAAAAATCCAGGTTTCCTACTGGTATCATTTCCCTTCAGTCTGAAGAACTTACTTTAGCATTTCTTTCAGAACAGGTATACTGTGATGATTTCTTTTAGTTTTTCTTCATCTTATTTCACCTTCACACTTAATGGACATTTTCACTAGATATATTCTAGCTTGACTGTTCATTTCCTTTAGCACTTTGAAGATGTTATTCCATTTTCTTCTGACCACCATGATTTCTGATGAGAAATTAGTGGTCTTTCGAATTCTTTCCACACAGTATTTGGTGTGTTGTTTGTCTCTAGCTGTTTTCAAGATTTTTTTATATTTGATCTTCATCAATTTGCTTATCATATGTCTAGGCATAGTTGTCTTTAAGTTTATCCTGTTTGTGGTACACTGAGCTGCTAGAATCTGGAAATTTGTGTCTTTCAACAAATTTGAGTTGTTTCAGCCATTATTTCTTCAAATATGCTTCCTGCCCCTATCTAGATAATTCAGTAGGTAAAGATAACCTTTTACAATCTGTTACTAAAATCATACCAGTAATAAAAGAATTTTTTTTCATTTTAACAAGGAGAAAACCAAATTATAGTTTTGCATCACTATAGTTTTTGATATGAAGACTCATTTTAAAACCGTAAGAATAAACCTATCAAAACTTAGCCAGCTTTGAACAACAAATAAAATTCCTTTTCCACAAACTTACAACCTTCTATATCCACTCAAGTTTTGTTCTGCATGTTCCTCTTTTTCATTCTGGAATAACCAGTTATTTTACTTTAGGAGAAAATCACTCTTTTTTTCCTTAACACATCCTTCATACAGTGCATATTTAATTTAGCCTAAATAGAAGATTTTAAGTTACCAAAAAGGTCTTGGAAACTGCCTTTCAGCTGACATACTATAGACAATAATTACTGTTGAAATAAAGTTTATCAAAATAATGACTGAATTTGGTTAAACCCAAATTCGTATATTTTATAATCCTAATATGCATGCAAAAGCTGGACAATGAATCAGGAAAACCAAAGAACAATTTATGCATTTGAATAATGGTGTTGGTGAAGAATATTAAATATACCATGGACTGCCAAAAGAACAAACAAATCTGTCTTGGAAAGAAGTACAACAAGAATGCTCCTTAGAAGCAAGAATGGTGAGACTTTGTCTCACATACTTTGAATATGTTATCAGGAGGGACCAGTTCCTGGAGAAGGACATCATGCTTGGTAAAGTAGAAGGTCAGTGAAAAAGAGGAAGACCCTCAACGAGATGGATTGACACAGTGGCTGCAACAATTGGCTCAAGCATAACAATGATTATAAGGATGTCGCAGGACCAGGCAGTGTTTTGTTCTGTTGTACACAGGGTTGCTATGAATCTGAATTGACTTGACGGCACCTAACAACAACAACAGGGAAATTCTAAGGTAGTAAAAAGGAGGAAGGAGTGAGGAAGGTGACAGGAGGGGAGGGTGATGAGATAATTTGGGGAAATTTCAAGTTTCTCAAAGATGCCTCTGAAGTTCCAAATTACCCTTTGTGAAATTTTGCCATTTTTTGGGATAATGGACAGAATGAGTGCCGTTGTGGCAGAGCATGTAATCAGTAAGGGAAGATGAGGAAGGAGAATCAGAAGACTGAAAATTCCCCATAGTGAAGGGATGTGCCGTAACAGAACAGAGAAACCGAACAAAATTGCAACAAACAAGGAAGACAAACGAGATCGCAACAAATAAGGTTAAATGAGATTTCAACAAATAGGGGAGTTAAATGAGATCTCAATAAATAAAAAACCCATTGCTGTCAATTCCAATTCACAGTGACCCTATAGGATAGAAGAGAACTGCTCTATAGGTTTTCCAAGGCTGTAATCTTTATAGAAGCAGACTGCCACTTACTTCTTCCGCAGAGAAGCTGGTGGGTTCAAACCACCAACCTTTCGATTATTAGCCAAATGCTTAACAACTGCACCACGAGGGCTCTTTTCTCAATAAATGGGGAAGTTAAATGAGATCTCAACAAATACAAAGAACAAATGACATTTCACAAATAGGGAAACCGGCAGACAGAGGCCCCTCTAAAGGGCCGGGAATTTCCTACTTAAGAGTTAGCAAAGTAGATCCCCTAGTCACAAATAGCCAAAAAAAACTTCTGTCCAGGAAGATTTTTGCTTGACCAGAGCACTCAACCAGAAAGTTGGATGATAAGTCCCCACCTGAAGAGCAAAGAAGCCTTCCAAGGAAGGTTCTCACTCAGAGAGAGACAGAGTCGCAGAGTGTAAATCCCCACATGAAAAGCCAAGAAACCTCAGGAAGGTCCTCACTTGAACAGAAAGAGTCAGAGAAAGTCCTGCTCAAACAGAAAACAACTGGGAAGAGCCCCATTTAATAGACTTAGAGTAGCCGTGTGGGAAGGAGGATGGAATCTGATGAGTTTCTTTTATTTTTTTAAAAAAAGGACCACACCAAAAACAACTGATACCTCGTTATGCAAAAACGGGTACTCTAAATACCAAAGAATTAAAGTCAAGTCCTTACCATTGCTTCAAAAAACTGAAGTCTGGAGCACTGGATCAGGAGTCAGACTCACCAAAGGATCCCCGATCAATCAGGAGTGAAGACAGAAACTTCAGAGGTGCACAGCTGGGGTCCTGGGTGAGAGGTCTGGAGGTCCAGTGATGAATGTGATTCTATCTGAGTTATGGCACCAGAACTGTCAAAGGAAAAAAATTGCAGCAGACAATGGTAAAACAAGTGGGGATGACTTTTATTCAAAAGGAAGTTGTAAGTAAAGGGAGAGTAAGGAAAGGGAAGAAATACAGCCTAAGGGGATGGTAGGGAGAGAGACCAGAGACATTCTGAATGTCCTGCTCCAGGTGAGAACCATGCAGGTATTTGTCCTTGCAATAATTAGTCTAACTAGTCTGCTGCTTACCACTTCCAAAGGAGGAAGCAGGATCTCCCTGCTTCCGCCTTTGCTCCCTGTTGGTCCATTTTCACTGCCTTGGAATGAATGGTCTGTTAAAAATGTTAGTGGATCATGTCACTCCTTTGTGTATAAGCATCCATCCTCTTCTCATTTCTCTTAAGATGAAAGCAGAATTTCTCACAGTATATTTAAAGGCCATACATAAATCTAGCCACCCCACTATCTCTTTAAATTAATCTCTGTGTATTTTCTCATTGTTTCCTCTCCCACAATGGACTGCTTTCTGCTCCTCAGACATGCCAAGCACAGATTTGCCTCATCTCCGACTTGCTCACCTCTGTGTGGGATACTCTTACACCAGATATCCCTCCTGGCCGCCTCTATTCAGGTCCCTTCAGAGATGTCATCTTATCAGAGAGAACTTCCTTGACCATCCTGTCTTCACTCTAACTCCTTTTCCCCCGCCTCACTTTGTGATTAAACTTGTATCCTCACCTAATGCATTAATATATTTATTTTTGTTGACTTCTGTGTCCTGTCTCTTCCTGTTAGAATGTAGCTCCAAGAAGGTAGAGATTTTTGTCTGTTTTACTCGTTGGTTTATCCACAGTGCCTATTGTTAGGTGCCGTTGAATCCATTCTGACTCATAGCGACGCTATGTACAACAGAACGAAACACTGCCCCCAGTGCCTACCACAGTCCTAATATACAGTAGATACTCAAATGTCAGATGGACTTTGGCTGAAAGCAGAGAATACCAGAAAGATGGTTACTTGTGTTTATTGACTATGCAAAAGCATCCAACTGTGTAGATCATAACAAATCGTGGATAACATTGTGAAGAATGGGAATTCCAGAACACTTAATTGTGCTCATGAGGAACCTGTACATAGATCAAGAGGCAGTCGTTCGAACAGAATAAGGGGATACTCCGTGGTTTAGAGTCAGGAGAAGTGTGCATCAGGGTTGTATCCTTGCACCATACCTATTCAATCTGTACGCTGAACAAATCTGAGAAGCTGGACTATATGAAGAAGAACTGGGCATCAGAATTGGAGGAAGGCTCATTAACAACCTGCATAATGCAAGTGACACAACCTTGCTTGCTGAAAGTGAAGAGGACTTGAAGTACTTACTGATGAAGATCAAAGACCACAGCCTTGAGTATGGATTACACCTCGACATAAAGAAAACAAAAATCCTCACAACTCGACCAATAAGCAACATCATGATAAACAGAGTAAAGATTGAAGTTGTCCAGGATTTCATTTTACTTGGATCCACAACACCAATGGAAGCAGTAGTCAAGAAATCAAGAGACGTGAAGAAGACCAAAGACAGAAGGGAAAGATTAGTCCAAAGGGCTAATGGACCACGACTACTACAGCCTCCACCAGACTGAGTCCAGCACAACTAGATAGTGCTGGCTACCACCACTGACTGCTTTGACAGGGATCACATTAGAGGGTGCTGGGCAGAGATGGGAAAAATGTAGAACAAAATTCTAACTCTCAAAAAAAGACCAGACTTACTGGCCTGACAGAGACTAGAGAGACCATGAGAGTATGGCCACTGGACACCCTTTTGGTTCAGTAATGAAGTCATTCCTGAGGTTCATCCTTCAGCCAAAGATTAGACAGGCTTATAAAACAAAATGAGACTAAAGGGGCACAACAGCCCAGGGGCAAGGACTATAAGGCCGGAGGGGACAGGAAAGCTGGTAATAGGGAACCCAAGATCGAGAATGGAGAGTGTTTACATGTTGTGGGTTTGGTAACCAATGTCACAAAGCAATATGTGTACTAATTGTTCAATGAGAAGCTAGTTTATTCTGTAAACCTTAATCTAAACTACAATAAAAAGAAATCAAAAGACATATTGCATTGGGCAAATCTGCTGCAAAAGACATCTTTAAAGTGTTAAAAAGCAAAGATGTCACCCTGAAGACTAAGGTGCGCCTGACCCAAGCCATGGTGTTTTCAGTTGCCTCATATGCATGCAAAAACTGGATGATGAATAAGGAAGACCAAAGAAGAACTGAATCCTTTGAGTTGTGGTGCTGGCAAAGAATAATGAATATACCATGGACTGCCAGAAGAATAAACAAATCTGTCTTGGAAGAAGTACAACCAGAATGCTCCTTAGAAGCAAGGATGGCAAGACTACATCTCACATACTTGGGACGTGTTATCAGGAGGGATCAGTCCCTGGAGAAGGACATCATGCTTGGTAAAGTGGAGGGTCAGCAAAAAAGAGGAAGACCCTTAACGAGATGGATTGACACAGAGGCTGCAACATTAGTCTCAAGCATAACAACAATTGTGAGGATGACACGGGACTGGGCAGTGTTCCATTCTGTTGTACATATGGTCACTATGAGTCGGAACAAACTCGGCGACACCTAACAAAAACAATACAATGAAGGTGTATTGCTGACTTTGCCAGCTGACAGCAAAGCCTTCTGGTGATCTTTATTAACAGGTATTGAGAAAAAAGCATTTGCCAGATCAATAGCTGCATATCAGGTACCAGGTGATGTGTTAATTTGCTCAAGCAATGAAATCACATCTGAAACAGCAGCAGCAGTTGGAGTCACTACCTGATTAAGTTTACAGTAAACCACTATCATTCTCCAAGATCCATCTGTTTTCTGGAAAGTCCAATAGGTGAACTGAATGGGGCATGGGGCAGGAATCACCACCCCTGTATCCTTCTATCTTTGATGGTGGCACTAATCTCTGCAATCCCTCCAGGAATGTGTTATTGCTTTTGATTTACTATTTTCCTAGGTAGAGACATTTCTAGTTGCTTCCATTTATCCTTTCCCACCATAAGACCTATCACTCTGTAGGTCAGAGAACAAATGTGAGGATTCTGCCAGTTTCTTAGTATGTCTATGCCAATTATGCACTCTGAAACTCGGGAAATAACCACAGTATGGTTTCAGGGACCCACTGAACTTACTGAAAGATGGACTTGAACTAAAACATAATTGAACACATGATCTCAATAAGCCCCTACTCTGACTGGACCACAGTGGTGTTTTGTGTCTCCTGGAATTAAGACAGCCAGTGTCCAGTGATCTCGGCAAAGTCTAATTATTTCTTTTCCCCAGTGAAAAATTTCTCTGGTAATAGACTCTGTATCCCTTTGAGGAAGACTGGGAGACAGATGAAGAGTATCAGTTTTTGGTAACATAAGAGGGACCTTTCTCAAGGGTACTTGGCTTCCCCTTCATTCAGGGGGTTCTGGGTCTGTAACCTGCCTCAAGTCTGGGAATTGACTGAGGGATGATTCCAGTTAGACTTCTGTTCATTTGAACTATAACTCTTCTGCTTATACACATCATGTAAGAATTTAGTAGACTTCCCACCTATTTCTCCTCTATGATCAACTTCCCAGTGCCAAGGGCTCTTCAAGTCAGACTATTCTGATTTCTTCTTTGACTCCGCCGTCCATTACAGTAATCCTGCCAACCTTATGTTTGGTGATTAAGTGCCATCACTTGGCACCTGACACCCTAGGATCCAGTGATCCCAAATGCATTTAATGATCTCAGGTCAGTGACAGCAGTTTTCACTGTAATCTCTGGCCTTCAAAGAAGAGTGACAACAGAGATTTTAGGGATGCTGGGCTCCCCTCACAAGTTTATTTCTCATTGTCATGGTGAAAAGTGTGTTCTCTGGTCCATCCCAGGATGGGTGAGCAGGTGTTACATGATAAATCCACTCTAACATTCTAATCTCCTAAGTGTTTGGATACCTTTTTTTATAGTGCACCAAGACAGTTCTGGCATTTAAACTTCATTTAGTGTAAGCTACCTTTTGGTCCATGTTTCAGCAAGCCAGTCAGAAGATAAGTTAGAGCCCTTTACAACCCCTTGAGCTATGTCATAGATTGAATTGTGTACCCCCAAAATGTGAGTCAGCATGGCTAGGCCATGATTCCCAGTTTTGTGTGGTTGGTTGTTCACCATTTTGTGATCTGATGTGATTATCCTGTAAATCTCTAACCTCTATGATGTTAATCCCCCATGACTCTGTCAGTTTGTCATACTGTGGGGGCTTGCATGTTGCTGTGATGTTGGAAGTTATGCCACGGGTATTCAAATACCGGCAGGGTCACCCATGGTGGACAGTTTTCAGCTGAGCTCTCAGACTAAGAAGAGGGACTTGGTGGTCTAGTTCTTAAAAAATTTAGTCAGTGAAAACCTTATGAAGAGCAGCGGAACATTGTCTGATATAGTGCCAGAAGATGAGCTCCTCAGGTTGGAAGACTCAAAATACAACTGAGGAAGACCTGCCTCCTCTTAAGGTTAGAGTTGACCTTAATGACGTAGATGGAGTCAAGCTTTCAGGACCTTCGTTTACTGATGTTGCACGACTCAAAATGAAAAGAGACAGCTGCAAACATCCACTAATAATGAGAACATGGAATGTATGAAAAATGAATCTAGGAAAACTGGAAGTCATCAAAAATAACATGGAACGCATAAATATCGATATCCTATGCATTGGTGAGTTGAAATGGACTGATACTGGCCAATCTGAATTGGACGACCATATTGTCTACTCTGCCAGGAATGACAAATTGAAGAGGAATGGCATCAAAAAGAACATTTCAAGATCTATCCTGAAGTACAGCGCTGTCAGTGATAGGATAATATCCACACACCTATAAGGAATACCAGTTAACATGACTATTATTCAAATTTATGCACCAACAACTAAAACCAAAGATGAAGAAATTGAAGATTTTTACCAACATCTGCAGTCTGAAATTCATCGAACATGCAATCAGGATGCAATGATAATTACTGGTGATTGGAATGTGAAAGTTCAAATCAAAGAAGAAGGATCAGTAGTTGGAAAATATGGCCTTGGTGATAGAAATGATGCTGAAGATCATTTGATAGAATTTGCAAGACCAATGACTTCTTCATCGCAAGTACTGTTTTTCTACAACATAAATGGCAACTACATATGTGGGCCTCACCTGATGTAATACACGGGAATCAAATCACCTATATCTGTGGAAAGAAACAATGGAAAAGCTCAATATTATCCGTCAGAACAAGGCCAGGGGTGGACAGTGGAACAGACCATCATTTGCTAATATGCAAGGTCTAGTTGAAGATGAAGAAAATTAGAACAGGCCAATGAGAGCCAAAGTCTGTCTGAGCTGAATTTAGAGACCATCTCAGGAATAGATTTGACACATTGAACACTAATGACCAAAGACCAGGTGAGTTATGGGATGACATCAAGGACATCATACGTGAAGAAAGCGAGAGGTCATTAAAAAAGACAAGAAAGAAAGAAAAGACCAAAATAGATGTCAGAAGAGACTCTGAAACTTGTTTTTGAACGTCGAGTAGCTAAAGCAAATGGAAGAAATGATGAAGTAAAAGAGCTGAACAGAAGATATCAAAGGGTGACTCGAGAAGACAAAGTATTACAATTATATGTGCAAAGGCCTGGAGTTAGAAAACCAAAAGGGAAAAACACACTTGGCACTTCTCAAGCTGAAAGAACTGAAGAAAAAATTCAAGCCTCAAGTTGCAATATTGAAGGTTTCCACGGGGAAAATATTAAATGACACAGGAAGCATCAAAAGAAGATGGAAGGAATACACAGAGTCACTGTACCAAAAAGAATTGGTTGATGTTCAGTCATTTCAGGAGGTAGCATATGATCAAGAACCAATAGTACTGAAGGAGAGATCCAAGCTGCACTGAAGGCATTGGCAAAAACCAAGACTCTGGGAATTCACAGAATACCAATTGTCTTAGGCTGGGTTCCCTAGAGAAGCAAAACAAGTAAAGCGTATAAATATATAGAGAGAGAAAGATTTATATCAAGGAAACGGCTCACGTTGTTGTAGAGGTTGTAACATCCCAAGTCCATGGGTCAGGATAGAGGCTTCTCCTGATTCACATAGCCAAAGGGGCTGGCAATCCCAAGATCGACAGGGCTGTTGCTCATAGGCTGTGAATATCAACGAATCCCAAGATCAGTAGGCAAGATTGCAGGTAAGCTGCTAGCTCAAGTCCCAGGAACCAGAGGTCAGAAGAACAGGAGCTAGCTGCAACATCCATCATGAGCAAAAGCCCCCAAGCCCTGCCAGAACGTCTGCCCACACTCGATGCAGGCCACACGCACAAGGAAACTCACTTTCAACTGATTGGCTACTCACAGAAGATCCCATCATAGGGGCGATCACATATCAAATCTCAACAGGGAAGTGAACACAACTTCACACAACTGCCAAAACACTGAGCATCATGACCCAGCCAAGCTGACATACAATCTTACCCATCACACCAAATGAGATGTTTCAACAAATGGATGCAGCACTGGAAGCGCTCACTCATCTATGCCAAGAAATGTGGAAGATAGCTACCTGGCTAACTGACTAGAAGAATTCCATATTTGTGCCCATTGCAAAGAAAGGTGATCCTGCAGAATGTGGTAATTATTGAACAATATCATTAATATCACACACGAGTAAAATTTCACTGAAGATCATTCAAAAATGGTTGCAGCAGTACATTGACAGGGAACTGCCAGAAATTCAAGCCAGATTCAGAAGAGGATGTGGAACAAGGGATATCAGTTCCAGTGCTGATGTCAGATGGATCATGGCTGAAAGCAGAGAATACCAGAAAGATGTTTACCAGTGTTTTATTGATTATGCAAAGACATTTGACTGTGTGGATCATAACAAGTTATGGATAACATTGTGAAGACTGGAGATTCCAGAACACTTAAGTGTGCTCATGAGGAAACTTCACTTAGACCAAGAGGCAGTCGTTCGAACAGAACAAGGAGATACTGCATGTTTTAATGCCAGGAAAAGTATGTGTCAGGGTTGTATTCTTCCACCATACTTATTCAATCTGTATGCTGAGCAAATAATCTGAGAAGCTGGACTATATGAAGAACACGACATCAGGATTGGAGGAAGACTCACTAACAACCTGTGTTATGCAGATGACACAACCTTGCTTGCTGAAAGTGAAGAGGACTTGAAGCACTTACTGATGAAGATCAAAGACTAAAGCCTTCACTATGGATTACATCTCAACATAAAGAGAAAAAAAAATCCTCACAACTGGACCAGTAAGCAACATCATTATAAACAGAGAAAATATTGAAATTGTCAAGGACTTCATTTTACTTGGATCTGCAATCAACACCCATGGAAACTGCAGTCAAGAAATCAGACGATGCATTGCATTGAGCAAGTCTGCTGCAAAAGATCTCTTAAAAGTGTTAAAAGGAAAGATGTCACTTTAAGGATTAAGGTGTGCCTGAACCAAGCCATGGTGTTTTCAATTGCTCCATATGCTTGTGAAAGCTGGATATTGAATAAGGAAGACTGACGAAGAATTAATGCCTTTGAATTATGGTGTTGGTGAAGAATATCGAATATACCATGGACTGCCAGAAGAACAAACAAATCTGTCTTGGAAAAATGCCAGACATGCTCCTTAGAAGCAAGGATGGTGAGACTTTGTCTCACATAATTTGGACATGTTATCAGGAGGGATCAGTCCCTGGAGAAGGACATCTTGCTTGGTAAAGTAGAGGGTCAGTGAAAAAGAGGAAGGCCATCAGTGAGATGGACTGACACAGTGGCTGCAACAGTGGGCTCAAGCATATCGACAATCATGAGGATGACGCAGGACCGTACAGTGTTTCATTCTGTTGTACATAGGGTCACTATGAGTCAGAAGCAACTGTAAGGCATCTAACAACAGCATGTTGTTAATGAGGCAGTATTAGAGGCAGTTATGTTAATAAGGCAAGACTCAATCTACAGGATTAGGTTGTATCTTGAGTCAGTCTCTTTTGAGATTTGAAAGAGAGCATCGAGCACAGAGGAGAGGGACTTCATGCCACCAAGAAAGAAGTGCCAGGAATGGAGTGCGTCCTTTGGACCCTGGTACCTGCACTGAGAAGCTCCTAGACCAGGGGAAGTTTGATAACAAGGACCTTCCCCCGGAACTGACAGAGAAATCCTTCCCCTGGAGCTGGCACCCTGAATTCGGACTTCTAGCCTCCTAAACTGTGAAAGCAAATTTCTGTCTGTTAAAGCCATCCACGTGTGGTATTTCTGTTATAGCAACACTAAATAATTGAGACAAGCTACAACATTGAATCCAAAATCTCTGCTTAGTTGGTCCATATCAATAACTTCAGCCTGATCCAACTTTTATGTTCTTTCCAGCATTATCTCACAGCCTTAATATCCATTCCCATGCATATTCCCCAGATTTTTGTCTGTGTAAATAGGGAAAATTATGCAGTTGTTTTGGAGTGTATTACATCTTCTCATGGGTTATACTTTGCTCCTCACCCTTTGGGGTCTGCAGGGACTTGAACGTAGTTATGGGTCTAGAAGCAAGGACAGGTGGTGTGGGTAGGTCTTGAGGAAAATCAGCAGGGCCTTGCAAGGCAACTACCTCAGGAGAGATCATTACAGGTTCTTTCAGCAAAGCAGAGTTAACTTTCTCATACGAGGGTGGAAGGGCTGTCTTTACTGGTCTTATGGATTGAATTGTGTTCCCTAAAAATATATGATCATTTCCTATCCCCTGGACCTCTGAATGTGATCTTGTTTGGAAATAGAATCTTTGAAGATGTTATCAGTTAACAAGAGGTCATACTGGTGTAGTGTGAGTCCTAATCCAATGGCTGGTGTCCTTATAAAACAGGAGAAGAGGCAAGAAGATAAGAGACACACAGAGGAAAGACAGCCATGTGAAGATGGACTGAGAGATAGAAGTGATGCTTCTACAAGCCAAGAAATGTCAAGGATCAAGGGCTGTAACCAGAAATTAGGAAAGAGGCACGGGACAGATTGTCTCTCAGATCTCTCAGAAGGAATAAATGCGGCCAACACCCTGATTTCACATTGATTTTTTGTTTTAGCTGGCAGCTAACCGGGCTGAACATCTGCTCCAAATTCTGTCACCCCCTAAGGAGTACAGCAACTGAATCCTCATTTCAGTTCTTTTAGTCTTAGTTGGGTTGAATGGAGTTTGGCCCGTGCATGTATATATAGTTAAAGGGCATGGCCAAATATTTGGGTAGTTTATTAACAGAATTTAGACTTGACCTTTGTGGCCCTCGCTTTTGTGGAATTTTTCCCTCCTCGCTTTCTAGCTGCTGTGCTTACCCCAAACTGTCGTCTGGTTCTTTAAGCTAATACAAATGTGGGTTTTCTTTTACTCACTCTGCATGGCACCACCTGAATCCTGCCTTCGTAAAAAAAACTGTAAAAAATGAGAATTTCATCCAATAATATTTCCTTCTTTCAAGGGTATATGCTCCTCCATTTTCTCTTTGATTTTGCCTGCTTTCTAGTGTTTTCAGATAGTTGCTCTTTATATTTTTCTCAGAGTTTAGAGTTATGCTCTAAGACTCTGGATATTATTTAATTCTTGTATTTTAACAGGTTTCCTCTGACTCTGCTTTGGTGGGTGAAATGGGGCACCATCTTGTTATTGTTAGATGCTCCATTTGGCTTCTGTTGATACCCATGGGGAAGGGGATCTTTGTTACTGCTAGGTGGCATTGGGAGTTCAGGATGCTCACTAGTCCTCTTCTGATACCAACATGACTAGAAGCAGAAGGGGCTCTTTGTTACTGTTTCCTATATGGCTCCACTGAGACCATTAGGGGAGTGGCCTTGTTATCACTGAGCAATGGTGAAAGTCCTGACTCTCCACTAGGCCTACTCTAACATCACCCCAGTGAGGAGTGTTTGTGGTACCTGGTAACCACTGATGAGGGCATAAGTCCATGCTTCCCATGTGGTCTGCACTGACATCATGGTAGAACAAAACAAAACAAAACCTGATGTCATCGAGTCGATTCAAGTCATAGCAACCCTATAGGACAGAGTAGAACTGCCCCATAGGGTTTCCAAGGAGTGGCTGGTGGATTTGAACTGCTGACATTTTGGTTAGCAGCCAAGCTCTTAACCACTGAGACATCATGGTTGGTGGGTCTCATTACTACCTGGCAGGGATAAATTTCTCAGGTTGCCACTTGGGCTATTCTGACACTGCCCTAGTGGAGATTGGGGTGATTTGGGGTGCCTTGTTAACAGCATTTAGCTTGGCAAGGGTGAAAGTCTAGGCTCTCCACTGGGCATTTGCTGGTAGCGGTAGTGGTGGGGTCTCAGTTTTTTCTGTGGTATTTAGCTGGTGTTTGGCAGTTGTTGTCTAAAAGTTTTTTTTGTCTTAGCTACTGCTTTCCTTGTCCTTTGAAAAGAGAGCATGAATTTTCTTGGGAGTCTTTTTTTTTTTTTTTTGTCTGAGTCCATTGGTGTTTTTGTATTGTCATCTTCTCCAGTTCCCAGTTTGGGAAGAGTAAGGCCAAAGGAAAGCCCAGAGAACTGAACATTTTATTATTTCTGGGGTCCTGATATCCCTAGCCAATCTGCCTTCTTATCTCCATGTCTCAGTCTTCTTATGTATTTTTTTATATACAATATCCATGGTATTTAGCTGTACTTAGAGCAATAGGGAAGAATACATATATTCCATTGCCCAGAAGCAGAGGTCCAATAATTAATTATTTATTTTTCATATTTCCCTTTAGCTTTGATATGATTCCTTTCTAAGTACTATAGTATTTCCTTCATAAAAACCTTTTAAACACAGGTGGTATTAAAAGGACATTTATTTTGTCAAGTTCTCCACTTCTATCCCTACCATTCCTCACTTACAAAAAAGAAAACTTGCCAGGCATTGAATAAAATTTCATCTAAATCCTTGGTTAATTTGGACAGGGTTATCATTTACACACTTTCTTCTCTAATAGTATTGCCTTAAGTTTAAAGAGTGAAAAACACAACTTTTGGAGAGGAGTTGTTCAGTAAGCTGAAAGAACATATCCTCTGACTAACAGTCCTAACATAGGAAGTTATGCTTAGAATCTATAGCAACAGAGAGTAATGATGAGCACAAGGAGGCTTTTGTTTAAAAGAAAAATTCATCCATAGATTTTGAAAAATTTAAAAATATATTCCTGTAATGGAATACTTAAAATGTGCATATAGAGCTATAATGCCAATAGAAGAAAGTGGCTGTTATTTACGGTCTGAAATTGATAGAACATGCAGCCAGGATGCATTGACAATTACTGGTGATTGGAATGCGAAAGTTGGAAACAAAGAAGAAGGATCGGTAGTTGGAAAATATGGCCTTGGTGATAGAAATGATGCCTGACTTTGTATAACAGAGTTTTGCAAGACCAATGACTTTGTCATTGCAAATACCTTTTCTCACCAACATAAACGGCAACTATACATGTGTACATCACCAGGTGGAATACACAGGAATCAAATCGACTACATCTGTGGAAAGAGATGATGGAAAGGCTCACTATCATCAGTCAGAACAAGGCCAGGGGCCGACTGTGGAACAGACCATCAATCGCTCATATGCAAGTTTAAGTGGAAACTGAAGAGAATTAGAACAAGTCCAGGAGAGCCAAAGTACAACCTTGAGTATATCCCACCTGAACTTAGAGACCATCACAAGAATAGACTTGACGTGTTGAACACTAATGACTGAAGACCAGACAAGTTGTGGAATGACATCAAGGACATCATACATGAGGAAAGCAAGAGGTCATTAAAAAGACAGGAAAGAAAGAAAAGACTAAAATGGATGTCAGAAGAGACTCTGAAACTTGCTCTTGAACATTGAGTAGCTAAAGCAAATGGAAGAAATGATGAAGTAAAAGAGCTGGCCAGAAGATTTGAAAGGGCGGCTTGAGAGGACAAAGTAAAGTTTTATAATAACATGCACAAAGACCTGGAGATAGAAAACCAAAAGCAAAGAACATGCTCAGCATTTCTCAAGCTGAAAGAGCTGAATAAAAAATTCAAGCCTTGAGTTGCATTATTGAAGGATTCTGTGGGAAAAATATTAAACGACACAGGAAACATCAAAAGAAGATGGAAGGAATACAGAGTGTATACCAAAAAGAATTGGTCACCATTCAACCATTTCAGGAGGTAGCATATGATCAAGAACTGATGGTACTGAAGGAAGAAGTCCAAGCTGCACTGAAGTTATTGGAGAAAAACAAGGCTTCAGGAATTGACGGAATACCAGTTGAGATGTTTCGACAAATGGATGCAGCACTGGAAGTGCTCATTCATCTATGCCAAGAAATTTGGAAGACAGCTACCTGGCCAACTGACTGTAAGAGATGCATATTGATGCCTATTCCAAAGAAAGGCAATCCAACCAAATGCAGAAGTTATCGAACAATATCATTAGTATCACACACAAATAAAATTTTGCTGAAAATCATCCAAAAGCGGCTGCAGTAGTATATCAACAGGGAACTGCAGAAATTCAAGCCAGATTCAGAAGAGGACGTGGAACCAGGGATATCGTTGCTGATGTCAGATGGATCCTGGCTGAAAGCAGAGAATACCAGAAAGATGTTTACCTGTGTTTTATTGACTATGCAAAGGCATTCGACTGTGTGGATCATAACAAATTATGGATAACATTGCGAAGAATGGGAATTCCAGAACACTTAATTGTGCTCATGAGGAACCTGTACCTAGATCAAGAGGCAATCATTCAAAAAGAAAAAGGGGAAACTGTGTGGTTTAAAGTTAGGAAACGTGTATGTCAGGGTTGTATCCTTTCACCATAGCTATTTAATCTGTATGCTGAGCAAATAATCTGAGAAGCTGGGCTATATGAAGAAGAATGGGGCATCAGGATTGGAGGAAGACTGATTAACAACTGGCTTATGCAGATGACACAACCTTGCTTGCTGAAAGTGAAGAGGACTTGAAGCACTTACTATAAAGATCAAAGACCACAGCCTTGAGTATGCATTACACCTCGACATGAAGAAAACAATAATCCTCACAACTGGACTAATAAGCGACATCATGATAAACAGAGAAAAGATTGAAGTTGTCAAGGATTTCATTTTACTTGAATCCACAATCAACACCTATGCAAGCAGCAGTCAAGAAATCAAAGGACACATTGCATTGGGCAAATCTGCAAAAGACCTCTTTAAAGTGTTAAAAGGCAAAGATGTCACCTTGAAGAGTAAGGTGTGCCTGGTCCAAGCCATGGTGTTTTCAGTCACCTCATATGCATGGGAAAGCTGGACGATAGAATAAGGAAGACTGAAGAGGAATTGACACCTTTGAATTGTGGTCTTGGTGAAGAATATTGAATATACCATGGACTGCCAAAAGAATGAACAAATCTATCTTGGAAGAAGTGCAACCAGAATGCTCCTTAGAAGCAAGGATGGCGAGACTTTGTCTCACATACTTTGGACATGTTATCAGGAGGGATCAGTCCCTGGAGTAGGACATCAAGCATGGTAAAATAGAGAGTCAGCGAAAAAGAGGAAGACCCTCAACAAGATGGACTGACACAGTGGCTGCGAGAATGGGCTCAAGTATAGCAATGATTGTGAGGATGGTGCAGGACTGGGCAGTGTTTCGTTCTGTCATGCAAAGGGTTGCTATGAGTTGGACTGACTCGAAGGCACCTAACAACACAACAACATTATTTAGGGAAAAGTAGGTTGTAGCCTTTATAGCATGACTTAATTAATAAAAATATTTATACATATATGTGAATAATGCACATAGATATTTTGTGAAAGGATATTAGGCAATATGCTAATATTGGATTTTCTCAGTTCAGATTTTGTTGTTTTGTTTTTGCTTTCCATTTTTTACAATGAACATTATGAATTTTCTCCTACGGCAGTAAAGCTACATAAAATAAAATCATGTCATTAAGTAAATATTTAATCCCCTACAGTGAAGGACCTATAGAATAAAACAGAGATACTAGTGAGATTGTTAAAAAAAAATCTTCTTAATTAGTGCATATGAAGTTTTCTTAGACAGAAAGCTTCTGCTGTCTAGGAACTAGTAGAGCAATTCACATTACAAATCACTGTAGGATGGTTTTCCCTGTCGGACTTACCCATCAGCTGAAGGGGAGACTAGGACATTCGCCTGACTTGGGCTCTCAGGTGTTGAGTTTGACTCGGAAACTATTCTAGTATATTCTCATAGGGCACAAAGAATATGATTCGTGGAAAAGAAAGGGCTTCAAAAGGACAAAAAAGGATTTATAGTAACCAGCAGTGGGTGAATTCAAGATGCAGAAACAAAGTTTTAGAGGGAAAAAAAACCATAAAACTTCCCTGAGGAACAGGTGTATAAAGGAAGGGAACATCGTATAGCATGACAACAGCTACACCACTCAGAATGTGGAACAAGCAATTATGGGAATAGATTAAATTTGAACATCTTTCTTTACTCCTCAAGCACTTTAGGCATTCTTAAGTTTGCTTGAGTGAAAGACTGCACCGAGTCAATGTATATCTAATCAGGAACACAGATCTTCCCAACCGTTTTCTGAGCCACATAGCACCCCTTTCATAGTAGTTATCTAAAATCCATGATATTTCTACTCTGATGCCATCAGATATCCAGAGCCTGTGGTGCTCTGTTTTGTCACCACCAGATACTAGAGTAGGCCACCAGTGAACAAGGGATTTCATCAGAATACATTCAGTTGCATGTAAATTCTTTCAGTTGTGAATAACAGTAAATCCAATGTAGCTTAAACTAAAAAAAAAAAAAAAAAAAAGGATTCATTTGCTCATCTAACTGAAAAGAATACAGGTCAGGCAGAATTGGGTCTGGATCATCAGGGTTCAGAATATATTTTTTATTGTTTTCTTATCTCTGCCCTCTTGGCAGAGTTTGGTTCTCAGGTTGGTTTCTTTCAGAGTTACTACTAGTTACAGCAACCATAGCCAACCTGTTTTTTTGTTCTCAGTCAAGGAAAGAGAGTGCTCCTCTTAAGACTGAAATGTTGGAGTGTTGACTTCTCAATTCCAAAAGGAGCCAGGACCTTTGATCTAGGCTCTACTCAGCATTCAATCCTTAGTATTATATCTAGTTTGCATGCTTTTATACATCATTCATGTTTATCATGGATTTGAGGTCCTTATGCATTTTGACCACTGAGGGTTTCTCTTTGTTTTCAACATGGCTATATGTTAACATTTTTAATATGTAATGTTTTATTCAGAAGTTCTAAGTGTTTGAAATAGGAGGAACTATACTATTTGAAACTCTATTTTTAAAATTGTTGCTCCAACAAATTGATGCTTCAGTCTCTCCTATTTATTCTACATTCTTCTTCCTGTGATCTTCTAAAATGATTATTTTTAAACCTCTTTGTCCTTCTTTACCATATAAACAAATACAACATTTCTAAACACAAATATTTACATACTCTGATTTTCTATCCCAAACATGCTTCAACCTATTGGAGGAGTTTTTTGTTTGTTTGGTTTTTTTTAAGCTTTTTATAAAAAACATAGTTTTATTTTTCTAATTTTGAAGATTCCTGAGACTTCCACATTGCTCAAGACCTAGAGATCTACTTTCAAAAAAATAAGCCATTACTGAGGGCTGTGGGGACCATGGTCTCGGGGAACATCTAGCTCAATTTGCATAACATAGTTGATAAAGAAAATGTTCTACTGTCTACTTTGGTGAGTAGCATCTGGGGTCTTAAAAGCCTGTGAGTGGCCATCTAAGATACTCCACTGGTCTCACCCCTTAGGTAGCAAGGGAGAATGAAGAAAACTAAAGATACAAGGGAAAGATTAGTCCAAAGGAGTAATGGACCACAACTACCACGGCCTCTATCAGACTGAGTCCAGTACAACTAGATGGTGCCTGGCTACCACCACTGACTGCTCTGACAGGGATCACAATAGAGGATCCCGGACAGAGCTGGAGAAAAATGTAGAACAAAATTCTAACTCACAAAAAAAGACCAGACTTACTGGCCTGACAGAGACTGGAGAAACCCCGAGAGTCTGGCCCCTGGACACCCTTTTAGCTCAGTAATGAAGTCCCTCCTGAGGTTCACCATTCAGCCAAAGATTAGACAGGCCCATAAAACAAAACAAGACTAAAGGGGCACACCAACCCAGGGGCAAGGACTAGAAGGCAGGAGGGGACAGGAAAGCTGGTAATAGGGACCCCAAAGTTGAGAAGGGAGAGTGTTGACATGTCTTGAGGTTGTTAACAAATATCATAAAACAGTATGTGTACTGTTTAATGAGAAGCTAGTTTGTTCTGTAAACCTTCATCTAAAGTACAATAAAAAATAAACTGTGGGAAAAAAACATTAAAAACTCTAAGGAGCACAGTTCTACTCTTGACACAAATGAGGTCGCTATGAGTTGGAATGGACTCCACGGCAGCTGGTTTTCTTGACTGCCCCAAATAGTTCATTGTTGTTGCTGTTAGGTGCCATTGAGTCAATTCTGATTCACAGTGACCCTATGTACGACAGAACGAAACACTGCCTGGTCCTGCACCATCCTCACAATTGTTATGTTTGAGCCCATTGTTGCAGCCACTGTGTCAGTCCATCTCATTGAGAGTCTTCCTCTTTTTCGCTGACCCTCTACCAAGCATGATGTCCTTCTCCAGGGAATGGTCCCTCCTGATAACATGTCCAAAGTACATGAGACGAAGTCTTGCCATCCTTGCTCCTAAGGAACATTCTTGCTGTACTTCTTCCAAGACAGATTTGTTTGTTCTTCTAGCAGTCTATGGAATATTAAATATTCTTCGCCAACACCATAATTCAAAGCATCAATTCTTCTTAGGTCTTCCTTATTGTCTAGCATTCCTATGCATATGAGCTGACTGAAAATACCACAGCTTAGTTCTGGTGCACCTTAGTCCTCAAAGTGACTTCTTTGCTTTTTAACACTTTAAAGAGGTCTTTTGCAGCAGATTTGCCCAATGCAATACATTGTTTGATTTCTTGACTGCTGCTTCCATGGGAGTTGATTGTGGATCCAAGTAAAATGAAATCCTTGACAGCGTCAATCTTTTCTCCATTTATCATATTGCTTATTGGGCCAGTTGCAAGGATTTTTGTTTTCTTTATGTTGAGGTGTAATCCGTACTGCAGGCTGTGGTCTTTGATCTTCATCAGTAAGTGCTTCAAGTCCTCTTCACTTTCAGCAAGCAAGGTTATGTTATCTGCATATAGTAGACTGTTAATGAGTCCTCTTCCAATCCTGATACCATGTTCCTCATGTAGTCCAGCTTCTTGGATTATTTGCTCAGCAGACAGACTGAATAAGTACGGTGAAAGGATACAACCCTGTTGCACAACTTTCCTGATTTTAAACCATGCATATCCCATTTTTCTGTTCAAATAACTGCCTCTTGGTCTACGTACAGGTTCCGCATGAGCACAATTAAGTGTTCTGGAATTCCCGTTATTCGCGATGTGATCCATAATTTCTTATGATCCACACAGTCGAATGCCTTTGCTTAGTCAACAAAATGCAAGTAAACATCTTTCTGGTATTCCTGCTTTCAGCCAAGCTCCATCAGACATCAGCAATAATATCCTTCATTCCACATCTTCTTCTAAACCCAGTTTGAATTTCTGGCAGTTCGATGTACTGCAGCAACCGTTTTTGAATTATTTTCAGCATAATTTTACTTACATGTCATTCCTAGTAATTAAATCCTAGAAGATATCTCCTGGCTCAATGTTACTCTTCCAATTACACTCCTGTCCCAATTGGAGGCGTTTAGGCTTCAGAAGATCGTTTCAATGGCATATTTTTCGCTCGAGGATCAAGGAATGGTAATTCAATGTAGTAATCCACATTACCATCCATGAGGGCTGTACTGTGGGCTTTGTTCCTCTTCGGCATCGTGAGAAGCACAACGCTGGTGCTGGGTTACAATGAGAGCCCTTCCGCCCAGGTTGCGTGTGGCTTGAGAATTCTGGGAAGTGTGGTCCCAGAGTTACGTTTTGCCGCAAGCACTTCCGCCCAAGGAGAGTGAAACGCCTCGTTTTTCCTCCTTTGACTTTCTGGGAAGTGTAGTCCAGGAACTCAGGTGCGTCTCAGGAGCTTCCACTGGGTTCTTATGGGAAGTGTGGTCCAAGAGCTCCCTGGAACTTTCACTCCCAGAGGCGAGGTTGCCGCCATCTTTTCCTTGCTAGTGGTGAGTCAGTTCCGCTTCTCGCGACCCTTCCTAACTTCCGGACGTACGCTTAGGACTCGCGACAACTCGGCCGAGGGCTTTAGAGGAACAGGCGCCGCGACGGAGAGCAGAGGTTTGTGTTCCCCTCGGTGGATTCGCTTCACGTATGCGGCGGCTTGCGCGACTCTAGGTCAGGCCGATCCGGGACGAGTTTCTCAGGTGTGAGGGTCTCCTGGGTTCCCTGCTTCTGCAGCCGCCTCCCCCTATTTCCACTTTTTCGCGGTATATAGGATTGTGCGAGTTACTTAATGTCTCTTCTGTCAAATGGAGATGATAGTCATATCTTTCTAATAGAGTGGTTTTGAGGATGAAACTAGACAGTACAAATATAAAGCTTAAAACACTTCCTTGCAGGTGATGATGAATGGTTGACTCTTTTCAGCCCATTGCCGTGAGTCGATTCCGACTCATAGCTACCCTATAGGACAGAGTAGAATTCCAAGGCTGTAATCTTTAGGGAAGCTGACTGCCACATCTTTCTCCAGCAGAGCGGCTGGCGGGTGCCGTGGTTCGTTGGTGAGTCGAACCGCCGATGTTTCACTTAGCAGTCGAGCGCTTAGACTCCTGCGCATTAACCCCTGCGTCACAGTACTGTTTAATTTCCCAAGAAACGCTCAGTTCCCTGAAAACTAGGAACCCGCATGCGGTCAGAGCTCCAGCTGTAGTGCTCCTAGCCCTTTTCTCTGATCCCTGCAGAAAGCTGAATTGTCCTGGACCCTTTCTGACCTCTTCCAGCTGGTCCGGGCGGATGTCTTGGTTTATCTGGAAGGGCTACATAATCGTGGTGTTTCACAACCTTTTTCTTCTCCAGCTCTGACTCTTCAAAAAAAAAAACTGCACAGGGGAGAAGGGCGCGACTCCTTGGATGCTTGGTAGAAGGACTCCACATGAGTAGGATTTGGCATTGTTATCATAGAACCATAATCCCTGTGGGAAATTCAGAAATGCAAAAATATAGAGAAAAAGTTTAATTACTCATAATTCCAGGATGTAGGATAACAACTGTTGAGCTTTTAATGCATTTCTCCAAACTTTTTACCAGTTCTGACAGCAACCAACCCTCCATGGCACTCTCTGCTTTTCTGCTGCATTCGATAACTTGTTGCAGTGGCCACACAGAATTTATAGAGCATACTCACAGTTATGGGGTTTATTAGGGAAGTAACAAGTTACAATTTAGAATCAGGATCAACTTGGAAGTAACAGGAAAATACAGGAGACAGGATATAGTTCATCAGTTTTTTACAAAATTGTTACCATAGCATTCACAATGTTTCTTCCCTCTCTTTTTTAACCATGGAAATTTCCAAAGACCATCCAGAAAGAATAGACTAATGAACTTCCAAATAATATCATCACCATCGTTGTAACTACTAGGACTATTGATCTTTTTTAACTTCATATTTTTGTATCATTTAAATCATATAGAAAAGATGCAAAATTAGTGTAAGGAGCTCTCATATACTCTTTAGCCAGATTTACCAGGTGCTTATGATTCCCGTCAGCTGTATACCGCCAGAACATGCCTGTCATCAAAGACAAGTTGTTTTAAGCTTGCTAATGGAAGCCCACCCCAGGGGCCGGGTGGGGGTGGGGGGTGTCTCAGTAAGAGGCAGTTAGGAAAAGCATGTTATAGTGTTTTAGCGTGAGTTAGCTGAGTTATGGAGAGTTTTAGGCAGTGAGGGTTTGTTCTGGATTGGGTGCTGTCAGGAAGCAGGGACATTTCAAAGACTGCGTGTAGTAATAATTTGTGGCTAGGAAGTGGGAAAAATGAAGTGAGACTGGCATTGTACATAAAGAAGTGATAGTAACTCATGTTAGCCTGGGCAGGGATTCTTTGGTTATTTTTATAATAGCAGAAAATCTTTGTCTGTGTTTAGACAAGGTTATTGTTGCAGTCAGTTGACTCCAACTCACTGCGAGCTTAGGTATAACAGAACGAAACATTGCCTGGTCCAGTGTTGGACAGTGTTCTCTTGTGATCCGTAAGGTTTTCACTGGCTGATTTTTGGAAGTAGATATCTAGGCCTTTCTTCCTAGTCTGTATTAGTCTGGATGCTTCTGTGAAACCTGTCCACCATGGGTGACCCTGCTAGTACTTGAAATACCAGTGGCACAGCTTCCAGCGTTACAGCACAACAAACTGACAAGTGGGTGGTGCCTTGATTATGACATGTTTATGGAGTGCTCGTTTTTTTTTTAATTCTTATCCCACCACTGTCACTGAGTGGTAGATCAGGTTCTTATTTATGAAGAGTTGAAAACACCAATGCCTAGCTGCTGCCAGCTATAAAGTTTCAGAGCCATTTTTCCCCTTTACAGTTTTGTCATATCTATATTTTTTTTTCCCTGAACCATTTGCGATTAAGTGAGGGACATGGTGCTTCTTTGCCTGTAAAGTTTTAAGTGTATATTTTCTTGAAAAAAGGACATTCTCTTATGTAATCATTGTATAATAAATAAAAATCAGGAAATTGATTGTACTGATAACCTACTGCTATCTAATCTACAGTCCATATTGAGAAACCTTTAGTTCTCCTGGAATCCAGATTTCTGGGGTCCCTGGAGTTAAGGTGACCCATCCAGGGTGTTTGCCCTTAGGTGTCCTTTTGAACTTTGAGCCTTGAAGAAACTAGTTTCCTAAAGTCACCTTTAAGTCAAACAATAGCCTAGTAAACAGCTTGGTGGGGACCATTTTGCCTTACATATTTGGCTCTTTTGGAGAATTACCTACATGCAGTCATTTTCGAGAAACAGGAATTCCAGGGTCTGACAGGAAGCTGTGCTTTAGAGTAAATTATTATTATATAAACACTATTCCCCCCCTTCCTTGTTTCCATGGCAATGCCAATCAGATACAGTATAAAAATTTTGGAAGTTCTTCCTCATCTTTGGAACATTTTTGACTCTAGTCAGAAAGTTACTTCAATTTGTAAATCATGGCTTAATGTGATTTTTATTTTAACAATATCTAAATTTGTTCTCTTGTCCCAGTAAAGACCTTTATAACTATTTTTCCCTCAGTTCAGGGTCTGTAAGCTAGCAGCATCAGAAGTCCTCTAACTTCAAGAGGCGGAATGAGAAGAACCATCAGCCCACAGCAGATTCCTATGAGGTGGAGGTCAGACATACCCCCACTCCAAACTTTTTACCAGTTCTGACAGCAACCAACCCTCCATGGCACTCTCTGCTTTTCTGCTGCATTCGATAACTTGTTGCAGTGGCCACACAATTTATAGAGCATACTCACAGTTATGGGGTTTATTAGGGAAGTAACAAGTTACAATTTAGAATCGGGATCAACTTGGAAGTAACAGGAAAATACAGGAGACAGGATATAGTTCATCAATCAGGAGAGCTTCCAGCCACGACAGCTGTCAGTCTTCTCTCAATTCTGCCCTCAGGCAGGCCCCACTTCAGCCTTGCTTCTCAGCCTGGCCTCTGCCCTACTCAGGCAAGTGCTTCAGCTCTATTGGCTCCACCATTAAGTGTCCTTTCTTTGTCTTACTTGTCTTTTTTATAATTTAAAAAATTTTTTTGTTGTTGTTGAAAATTACAAAGTGAAACATACACCAATTCAACAGTTTCTGCATGTACAATTCAATGACATTGATTACATTCTTCAAGTTGTGCAACCATTCTCACCCTCCTTTTCCTAATTTCTCCACCATTAACATAAGCTCATTGCCCACTAAGCTTCCTATCTAACCTTTCAAGTTGCTGTTCTGAACTTAACCCCATATAGGTAGTTCGTTACAAGAGCACAGTGCTCAAGGCAGATATTCTTCACTAATTAAGCTAAACTATTGTTTGGTGTAAAGAAGACTTCAGGGGATGTTTTTGGTTTAAGGTTTAAAGATGATGTCAGAGCAGTAGTTTTGGGGGTTCATCTAGCCTCAGTGGCTCCAGAAAGTCTGGATTCCATGAAAATTTTAAATTCTGTTCTGCACTTTTCCCTCTTTTGATTAGTATTCTTCTGTAGAATCTTAGATCAAAATATTCGGTCATTGTAGCCAGGCACTATCCAGTTCTTCTGGTGTCTTATTTATTCTTGATGTACTTAAAGAGTAATGGCAACTTGCTTTGGAGAATGGTCTTCATTTGGGATTTGTCTGGTGTTTTTCATGCTTTGATTCAGATTATGCATTATTGGCAGGTATACCACAGAAGTGGTGACATGTCCTTTTCAGTGTAACATATCTGAAGGCCAATGATGTGTGTTTGTCCCAGTATTGATGATCTCAGCTTTGTTCACTTGGCTAAGGTGATGTCTGTTAGATTTCCCCACTGTCAAGTTAATAGTTTTTCTTTTGTAATTAGTAAAGTTTCTTGTGGAAGGATACTTTAAGATTATGTGGATATTCTTCTCTTCATCAAATTTTCATCACTAGTTGAAAGTGGTGATTTTCTACCTCTTATCTTTTCTCCACGTTAATTAGGGGGCGTGCTCCTATAAAGATGAGCTTTGCTTCTCCCCTTTAGTTATTCATCCATTCAGATATAAATTTTATATAGGTATGGGCTCAGAATCCAGTCTGTGAATTTAAATGAGATGAAGATTGTAAGACGATTTTTGACTATTCATTGAGGTATATTTTGCAGATCATAAAATTCACACATTTCAGATTTACAATTCAGTGATTTCTAGTAACTTTACAAGTAATGCAGCCATCGCTATAAATCAGTGTTAGAGCATTTTCATCCCTGCAAAGACTCCTCATGCCCGTTTACAGTTAAGCCTTATTCCCATCCCCACTTCCAGGCAACCACCAGCCTACTTTATGTCTATAGATTTGCCTGTTTTGGACACTTCATGTAAACGGAATCATACAATATGTAGTCTTTCGTGACTGGCTTTTTTCGCTTAGCATTGTGTTTTCAGACCTTTTTATTGCTGAGTAATATTCCATTGTATGGCTAGGGCACACTTTCAGTAGCAGGTGGACCTTTAGCTTGTTTTCAGTTTGGGGATGTGCTAAAATAAGCCGCTGTGAACATTCATGTGCACATCTTAGTGTGAACATGTGTTTTCATTTCTCCTGAGAAGATACGTAGGTGTGGAATTGCTGGGTCAAGTGCTAGTTAACTTTTTGAGAAAATGCTAAACTGTTTCATCCAGAATCTTGTGTTTCTTAATAGAAACTAAAAACTAATGTTTATCCTATCTCTGTGCATTTGGGTAAAGAGGCTTTTCTAAAGCTCTTCCTGCCTAAAAAAGAAAATGTGCTCATTTTTTTATACCTTTATAAAATAGTTGTCCATGACAATTTAAATGTTATTCTCATGGCAACAAATCATTACAGAAAACAATGAAGCAAAGGTAACAGATATCTCAGAAGTTACAAGTGACCTTCACGTGACAGAGCAATCACAGCAGAAGTTAGGTATCTTACAGCATGATTTTGGTAGAAATCACATTGGTAAGGACATTGTCATTCTACAGAATACCATCTGCATTTCTATAGCTATGAAGAAATAAGAAATCTGACAGTGTCATAAGAGCTTTCCACCTTGTAACCATCCTATCAGTAAAACAAAACAAAACAAAACAAAACACCTCCAAACCCCAAACCAGTTGCCATCAAGTCAGTTCCGTCTCATGGAGACTCCATGTTTGTTAGAGGAGAACTGTGCTCCATCAGGTTTTCACAAGCTGGTTTTTCAGAAGCAGATCATCAGGCCTTTCTCCTGAGGCATCTCTAGGTGGACTCAAATGTCCAACTTTCTGTTAGCAGCTGAACACGGTAACCATTAACCATTTGCATGCACCACCCAGAGCATCCTTGGAGACATAAACCAAAAACTAAGTCAAACCCATTGCCGTGGAGTCGATTCTGACTCATAGCAACCCTGTAGGACAGAGTAGAACTGCCCCGTAGGGTTTCCAAGGAGTGGCAGGTGGATTCCAACTGCTAACCTTTTAGTTAGCAGCCGTAGTTCTCAACCACTGCACCACCAAGGATCTCTCGGAGTCATAGTAAATGTTAAAACCTAGTTTAATGGGAAAGGAGGAACCCTGACTATTATTATCCCAGCTTAACAGACGACAGAATTGAGGCAAAGAGATGTTATTAATTTGCCAAGATGAAAAAGCTAGCGAGAAGCCATGCCAGAATTTGAACCCAGACATATTGGCGCCAGAGCTGTCTCTTACTCTATTATGTTGTCACAATTTCCATCATACCAGAATCAGAATTGCTACTTTCAGAGCCACAAAGCAACACTAGTGATCTGGCCACTTATGTCTTCCTTCTCCTTCCCTAGTTGTATTTTCCCAGGACTCTGCATATCTCAGGGCTCTGTACATCACCAGAAGTAGGAAGAAACAATGAGAACATCCAAGGTGAGTAGGGTTTTCCCCTCTCTGTTAAAATACCATCTCACTATTCAGATTGGACCCATGTTTTTCTCTTTCTTGGGTACACTCGAGGCATTTGAGGACCTGTTGTGTGCCAGGTGCCTGCTTTATACCTTTTTAGTTTATTTTGGAGGTCACCAAGTAAGAATATGAAGATATTTCTTCATTGCCACGTTACTGGGGAGGCTGAGGAAAATCAGTGTATGGCATTGCAGGATACAAGGAGAATGGGTGGGAAATCTACAAGCTGACCCAAGTCCCTCAAGATCTGAGACAGCTTCCTACCCATCCTGTCCACCTTCTCAGCGCTTCCCCTTTCCTAGTGGATGTTGGTTATAAGACTGACGTTGCATATGTTTGGTATCGTAGGAAGCAGTGACATTCAACGATGTGGCTTTGGTCTTCACCGAGGAGGAGCTGGGGCTGCTGGACTCTGCTCAAAGGAAGCTGTATAGAGATGTGATGGTGGAGAACTTTATGAACCTGGTCTCCATGGGTGAGGACAGGCCCTCCCTGAGACTGCATGTCAGCCCCCTGGGATGTCTTTGTGTCCTCTGGTGTTCGAGGCTTTGGGGCTTTTGAAATGGTTCTGAGTTTGGGAACCTACTTTCCTACTCCCTGTGGGACATAGAGACAGAATGTTTCTGTGTTTTGTTAAAGAAGTATAGATGCACAACATACTGCTATGCCTTGTCTATTCTTCGGATTCCACTCCTGACCCATTATTGAGTTATGAAACCAGTTTATTGAATCCTACCAGCAATTTCTAATGAAATAGGGTAGAAAATATCAGCGCTTGTTAGAAAATTTGGAGCACATTGCAGCACAAACTCTGGTCGATTGCATGAGTGATGCGAGAGCCAGTGGGGGAAGATGGAAGATTTAATTATTTAAGGAACCCTGGTGATGCAGTGGTTAAAGCTCTCAGCTGCTAATGGAAAGGTCAGTGGTTTGAACCCACCAGCTGTTCCACAGGAGAAAGATGTAGCAGTCTGCTTCCGTAAAGATTTACAGCCTTAGAAACCCTGTGGGGCAGTTCTACTCTGTCCTTTAGGTCACTGTGAGTTGGAATGGACTTGATAGCAGTGGTTTGGTTTTTTTGGTTTTAGACATTAGCTAGGAGTCCTGGGTGGTGCAAAGCGCTAATGGCACTTGGCTGTTAATGGAAAGATTGGAGGTTCAAGTCCACCCAGAGGAACTCAGAAGAAAGGCCTGACTAGCTTCTTTTAAAAAAAGCGATTGAAAACCTTATGGGCCACAGTTCTACTCTGATATGTGGGGTCACCATAAGTCGGGGTCAATTCAACAGCAACTGGTTTTTAGACATTGGTTAAGAGTACATTATTCAATCCTTTTTTTTAGGAATATATGTATATGTGTATTGGTCTTGAAATAAATGGGTCATAATAACAACATGTTAAAAAACACTACTTTTGATTACTTGGTGAATATGTGGTAGGAACCCAAATTTCCACTAAATTGTACCTGAACTGTGTTGGTTTTAAATGCGTGACTTTGCATATTCACAGGGATTCACCCCTTCAAACACAATATATTCTACTTGATAAGGGAAAAAAGTCTTTGGATAATGAAGCCAAGAACCCAAAGAGAAGGGAATTCAGGTAAGATCCAAGCAACTGGGAATCCTTGTAGACGTTTCTCCATTTGTTTTATTTTCTGCCACCCCTATCGCTTTTGCCCTGGTCCAAATGACCAAACTTCTTTCCTGGATTATTGCAACAGCCTTTGTACTGGTTGACCTGCTTCTACCCTCCCCCTCCAGCCATCTGAATGTTTGGAGCAGCGAAAGTGATCCTTGGGATATGTACACCAGGTTATGTCTTTCCTCTACTCAGAACCCTTGATGGCTTCTTACGTTTCTTAAAGTGTCTTATAGGAGCCTACGCGGTCTGGTCTTCGTCCCCCACTGCCTCTCTGAATACATCTCTCTTTTCTCTCTTGCTCAGTCTTTTGTAGCCGCATTGTCTTTCCTGCTCTTTCTTAGATGTCTCAAGGATGGTGTACTAGTTTTCTATTGCTGCCATAACAAATTATTACAAATTTAATGTCTTTAAACAACACAGTGTTATCTCTCAGTTCTGTAGGTCAGAATTCTGCCATATCTCACTGGGCCAGAACCCAGGTGTCAGCAGGGTCATTCTAGGGGAGGAACTGTTTGCTTGGATTTCCAGTTTCTAGAAGCCGTCCACATTCCTTGGCTCTTGGCCCTTTTCCTCCATCTTCAAAGCCAGTTAACACTGTACCTCTGACCATTCTTCCCTGATCACCTTCCCTCTGCCCTCTTTCTTTTCTGCCTCCCTCTTCCACTCTTAAGGACTCTTGTGATTGTGTTGATCCCTCCTGTATAATCCAGAATAATCTTCCTATCTTAAGGCCAGCTGCTTTGCAAACTGAATTCCCCTTTGCCACATTGGATGACATGATCATAGATTCTGAGGATTAAGACATGCACATCTTTGGAGAACTATTATTCTCCTACCACAGATGTTTCTGCTACAGGGTCATTTATGTGCTGTCTCTCTGCCTATGATACTGTCACCTTCTGGCACCGCCCTTACTTCATTGAGGTCTCTGCTTAGTTTTAATATCATGAGAGAAGCCTTGTCTATCTGTCCTGTTTAAAATAGCATCCTCTCTTTATTCTCCTTGCCTTGCCTTATTTTTTGTCACATATATTTTTATTTGTTTTTCACCTCTCTGTCCCTACTGCAATGTAATCTCCAAGACAAGAATGTTTTTCTGTTTATTGCTGTTTCCTCAGGGCCTGGAATTGTCCTGGTACATGTCAGGTATCTGTACATATTAGGTGCCCTTGGGGTGAGTGCGTGTTTGGTGTGTGCACTTGACCCACGTCCTGGGGAAACTTTTAAGCATTGTGGTGTGACCAAACTGAATATCATGGCTTCCCTGCTGCTTCCTTGGAGTCCTCAGTAGGAGAGCATATTAATTTCTGGGAAGAAATTCTTTTTTTTCATAATCCTTTTTAAAATAATGATACTTACGTTTACTTCTTGATACTTATGTCTCCTTTTTTTTTATAATGATACTTATGTCCACTTCTTAGGCAGCTCCCCAACAGTGGTTTTTGAAAAAAAAAACAAAAAAGCCCTTCCTGGGGGCTCAGAGAATAACCAAGCAAGCTTCCTTCCCTTTGAAAGATTTGACAGCTGCAGCCCATTCACTCCCCTAAAGTCCACATCACTGCCCCCAGGCTTCCTCTTCCCTGTGCTGGAGGGGCAGAGTTAGGATGAGAGTAACAGGAGTCACACGGCTGAGTGCTGCTGAATGTTGATATTTCTGGTCATCTCAGGTTCAGAAATATGTCTGTGTCTGTGCCTTTATTTTCCACAAGTTACTCGTTAAGCAAATGGTAAAGAATATAGATTTCACACAATTTTCCTTTCATTTTTATGAAGACCTGGTGTTTTATTTTCAACCAATGAACATTAAAACCTAGAAAGAATCAGGAAACTACCCACACAATATTGATGCAGTCTCAAACAGAGTCCGCTGCCATTTAAAGTGACAGTTTACCAAATACATAAAATATCATAAGCTACAGGCTCTACCACAAGATACGGACTTATCTATTAAGCTATTAATGTTTTTCCAAATTTCTACCATTGGAACTTGTCTTTCTGTTTGAACAATTTGTTTAAATAAGGACTTGGTTATTTCCTGAACCAAACTTTCCAAACTTTTTGAGCATGAGCCGTAGCATAGAAAGAAACGTGTCTTCCATCATAACCAGTGGAAACGTTTCTTGTCTGTGTAGATTAATATGGATAACGTTATAAGACATTTCGTGTAATGACACCTTCCCTGCTTGTGATGATGCTCTGATAGTTTCTATTGTGTTTCTTTTGTCAGTTTATTATAGGTTATTAAATATATTTCACAGCTCACTAATGAGATGCAATCTTCAATTTGAAAAATGGTTGTAAAAGGCCAATGTATCTACCTCCAAAGTTTTTCACACTCTTTTCCAAAAACACAGTTCAAAGCCTCAAGAGAAACCAGTGCATAAACCTCATGCTTTCTTTTCGCTCCCTTGTGATTCTTTTTTTTTTCCCCCCACCCCCTTGATTCTTACCACCTGTGATTTTCTCATCAGGAGCACCAACTTATGGGCCCCTGTCTCTTGTACAGCCTTTCAACTCTCCAAGAAAACTGGTTTCCAGTCTTTCCTATTTCATGTAACTGATGTGGAAAAGCTCTTTTGACTTGGCTTAAACACTCACAAAAAAGGCAAACTGGGATTTGTTTATTTATTCAACATGATGTTTTCCTTCTCCTAGGCTCAGTCTCTTGTAAAAGATGAGCTTCCACTTTTTTTTTTTTCCCTGGAGCTCTGGATTACTGTCCGATTTCGGAATAGTGTATGTTATCACTTCAACTTACTTTCCCCTTTGGCCTCAGGAGGCAACTTCCCAGAAGGAGCTAAAGGTCTACTCTCACATTATACGCTATGTTTTAGTCAGTATGTGATAAAGTATTTTGTTCCAAGCCTGCAAGTCATTCCAACCATTCCAGCTTGACATTGGAGCAATGTTCTGATAAAATAGCCACCACACAGAATTCTATAGAGGCTCTTCATCAGCTGTCTGCTGAAAGAAAGTAAGAAGCACCTATTAATTGACTATTCCTGCAGGGAGGGAAGTGAATTTCTCCTCTTTCAAAATTTCCTCAGAGGTAATTTTTAACCTTTATTTAAGAAGTTTACCAAAAAATTTAAACATATATTGGAGCCCCGGTGGTGCAGTTGTTAAGAGCTATGGCTGCTAACCAAAAGGTTGGCAGTTCGAATCTACCACCCTCTCCTTTGAAACCCTATGGGGCAGTTCTGTTCGGTCCTATAGGGTTGCTATGAGTCAGAATTGACTCAGCGGCAACGGGTTTGGTTTTTGTTTTTTACACATAATAGTTGTTTGTATAAATTTAGAAACTGGAATACCAATAAGCATAAATAGTTTAGAAAAGACGTTTCTAACTTACTTTATAGGGTGTCAAGAGTTTGCAAAAGTTAACTAACTTATTGTCTGTATAAAAAAAGTACAAGTAGGTATGCATGTTTGCAGAATCTCCAGGAATACTTTGAACATGTACATATACGTTTCCTAGGACTACTGTAACAAAATACCACAAACTGGGTGGCTTATGAGAACAGAAATTTATCATTTTAAAGTTCTGGAGGCTAGAAGTCCAAATCAACGTATGGACTGGGCTGTGCTCCCTTCGAAGTGTCTGAGGAAGATCCTTTCTTGTGTCTCCCAGCTTCTTGTAGACCCAGGTGTTGCTTGACTTGAGGCTTCAGCCTCACCTGGCTATCTTTCCTCTATGTCTCTTCTCTTTTGTAGGACACCATCAGATTGGATTAGGACTCTCCCTACTCCAGCATGACGTCATGTTAACTTATAATAATTTCAGAGGCTCTGTTTTCAAAACAGGACATGTTCACTAACACTAACTGAAAAAGGAGTTTATGGTCACATATATATGTGTATAGGCATATATATGTACGGGTAGCTACAAAAACCAAAAGAAACAAACCTTTTGCCGTCAAGTCGGGTAGGTAGAGGTGTGTACATATGTGTGCACAGACAGAAGCATCTATACATGTACATACAGATGTGTGTGTGCACGCATATATATTCATAGAGGACAGAGTTAGAGATACTTCTCGGACATACCCTAACACCTCGCGAGATTGGTTTTCTGGGTTTGAAGGCTTAGGATCTTGGTCGCATGGGACAAATCAATCATTTGGCATAATATAGTTCACAGAGTTCATGTTCTGCATCCCAGTGAGATGAGTAGTGTCTGGGGTCTTGAAAGCTTGCGAACAGCCATGTTAAATAATTATTGATCTCTACTCATAAGGAGCAAAAGAGAAAGAAACAAACCAAAGTCCCAGAGAAGAAACTAGTTTACAGTACCCTGTAGGTGGACCCTGATAGAATGGGATAAAAATGTGGAACGGAACTCAAATTCTGAAAAAGTCCAGACTTACTGGACAGGTTGACGAAAGGGCTCCCCAAGGCTATCGCCCTGAGATACTCTTTAAACCTTGAGCCGAAAATATCCCCTAAGGTCACCTTTTAGTGAAATAACAGATTGGCACACAAAATAAAGAATATTACCCATGAGTATGGGGCTCCATTAAAAAACCATCTATATGAGACCAAAATGTTAAAAATTACTCGAAAGCAAAGATGAGAAGACAAGGGGTGAAGGGAAACTAGAGCACTGGAAATGGAACAACCAGATCGTAATTAAAGAGAATGTTGTGAAAAATGTAACTAATGTCACTGAACAATTTGTGTAGAAATTGTGAAATGGGAACCTAATGTGCTGTGTAAACATTCACCAAAAACACACAAAAAAAAAAATTAAAAAAAAAAAACATGTTCACAGGTACCAGGGATTAAGACTTCAGCATATCTTTTTGGGGGACACAATTCGATCCATAACAATGTAGATATAAACACTTCTAGGTGTTTTATAATTACAATATATAACATAAACTCAAAAAGTATTATGTTATTTCCTTCAAGTTCTCATTTATTCGTATTTTATTGACATAATTTTTTTTCCTCATTCATTAAACTTTGTTTTAATGGGTCTCAAAATTCTATGACAGATTTTTTGGTCAAGTTCTTCCCATTTAAAAAGTACTGATTTTAAAAACTAGTACCAAAACTGCCACATAAAAAAAGAAACAAACGGTCCACAAAACATTCCTTCGGAAGGTTTTACGATGTAGTGTTATCATTAACCATTCCTTTACTGTTAAATGGCCGATTGAAAAAAACAATTCTGAAACCATTCTTCCACCACTGATAAAGACTAGGGTAGCAAGCATCTTCATAATTTACTGTCCAAGATTTTATACTGACTTTATAATTTAATAAAGATAGCAACAGGTTAGCAGTTTGTATATTGTTGTTTTTTTTTTAATCAAGTCTTTAATTTGTAATTTGTACCTCCCATAACAGACTTGGTGTGGTATAATGGTTCTTGTTAATGCTTAGTGGATAGGAGCCTGCTAGACCACTTCCTGGTTTCTGTAGTCTTTTATACCAGAGAACATGATAAACCAACCAGTTGCCATTGAGTAGTGTGTGACTCATGGTGACCCTGTGTGTGTCAGAGTAGAACTGTGCACCATAGGGTTTTCAGTGGCTGAGTTTTCAGAAGTAGATTGCCAGCCCTTTCTTCTGAGGATCCTCTGGGTGGACTTCAACTTCCAAGCTTTTGGTTAGCAGCCAGGTGTGTTAACTGTTTGCACCAGAGAACATAATAATACACCATGGAAAAGACAACCAGAATCATCTTTGGTTTCATTAAAATCTCATGTTCTGAGTGTGAAATATTGAAACCTGACTGAACAAAGCTTTTAGTTGCCCAAATCTCTGAATTATCTTGCCTTTACAGGGAGCAAGATCCAAAGTGAGATGGAGACTACTCCAGAAGCACAACCACATGAGGAACTTTCCTGCTGGCAAATCTGGCAACAGATTGCAAGAGTCTTAACCAGATATCAAGACTCCATGATAAATAGGTCTCAGTTCTGCAAACAGGGTGATTCGTCCTGCCAGGTTGAGGCAGGACCATCTATTATTCACACAGGAGAGAAATCTTATCAGTGTAATGAGTGTACGGAAACCTTCAGTGATGTCTCCAGTTTTGATCTTCATCAACAGTCACACTCAGGAGAGAAGTCTCATACATGTATTGAGTGTGGAAAAAGCTTCCGTTATAGCTCAATTCTTCGTATTCATCAGAGAGTTCACATGAAAAAGAAACTATGTAAGTGTGTTGACTGTGGTAAGGAATTTAGTCAGAGCTCACATCTGCAAATGCATCAAAAAGTCCACACCATAGAGAAATCACCCAAATGCGAAGAAAGTGGGAAAGGCTTCAGTCATAGATCAGCACTTAATGTTCATTGCAAAGTCCATACACAAGAGAAAACTTGTAATTGTGAGGAATGTCAGAGGAGCTTTATTTGTGCATTACATCTACCAGAACGCCAGAAAATCAACACCGGGAAGAAACGTTTCAAATGTGATGCTTGTGGTGAGAACTTCCGTCGTAGATCAGCACTTAATACCCATTATTTGCTTCACCCAGGAGAGAAACCATACAAATGTGAGGAGTGTGGGAAGGGCTTTAATCAGGCCTCACATCTTCTGATCCACCGGAGAGGTCACAGTGGAGAAAAACCATTCAAGTGTGAAGAGTGTGGGAAGCGCTTTGTTCAGAAGTCACACCTTCGATCCCATCAGGGAATCCACGCAAGAGAGAAACCGTACAAATGTGAGGAGTGTGGGAAGAGCTTTATGACAAAATACTATTATGAATTTCATCTGGTAGCCCACACTGGAGACAAACCCTATAAATGTGAAGTGTGTGGGAAAGGCTTCAGTCGTAGAGGAGATCATAAAATTCATTGTAGAATCCACATAGGAGAGAAACCCTATAATTGTGAGGAATGTGGCAGGGCCTTTATTCGTGCTTCACGTTTTCGGGAACATCAGAGAATCCACACTGGGGAAAAGCCATTCAAATGTGATGCATGTGGTAAGAACTTCCATTTTAGATCATCATTTATTAATCATTACAGAATGCACACAGGAGAGCAACCGTACAAATGTGAGCACTGTGGGAAGGGTTTCAGTTTTCGCTCAAAACTTTATATCCATAAGAGGGTCCATACAGGAGAGAAACCCTATAACTGCAAGGAGTGTGGGAAGGGCTTCACTCAGGCTTCATATCTTCTGACCCACCAGAAAGTCCACACTGGAGAAAAGCCATTCAAAAGTAAATAGTGTGGGAAGGGATTTGGTCAGAATTCACAGTGGAGCTACAGTCTTGACAATCACCATAAGGTCCACACAGGAGAGAAACTGTACAGATGTGTATGCTAAAGTCTTCCATCAGTTTTCAGAACTTCAATGTCATCAGAACATTTACACAGCAGAAAAACCTTATAAATGTAAGACAGGTAGTAAGCACTTTAGGTTGAATTCAGATCTTGTAAGACATCAAAGAATCCATGGTGATGATAAGTTTTATAAAAGTAATGAGAGTGATGAACTTCAGAGAATCTTCAGATTAAAGAAGTTCTATAAAATAATTTATAAAAACTCATGTGCAACCTGAATTATTGTGTTCATTGGGTCTTGTGGGAGGCAAAACATTTGTTTCAATAGAGTCAGTGTTCCTGCCATAGCTCAACAAATCCCAGTGGTCAAGAGACCACACAGCAGAGAACCTTTGTTAAGTGGTGCAGTACAGGTTTTTCTCAGAACCTTGACAGTTTCCAGCTGTCACTCAGGAGCTAGGACCTAGAAAGAGTTTGATCATGTCTTTACAAAAGTATAATGATGGACATTTCAAAATCAATGTCCACTATGATATAAGCTCCATGAGGGCAGGGATTTGTTGATTTCTGGTTAATCTACACAACCTTACCATTGAATAACACATGATAGGTGTGCTCAGTACTTTGTTGTTGTTAGGTAACTTTGAGTTGGCCCTGACTCATAGCATCCTGATACACAGTGTTCCATTGTGATCTATAGCATTTTTGTTGGCTGATTTTCAGAAGTAGATTACCAGCCCTTTCTTCTTAGTCTGTCTGACTGGAAGCTCCTCTGAAACCTATCTGGTATCATAGCAACACACAAGACACCACTGATGGATGGTAGCTGCACATGAGGTACATTGGTCAAAAATTGAACACGGGTCTCCGGCATGAGAAGTGAGAATTCTACCACTGAACCACCAGTTCTTCACACTCGTTTGTTAAATATATCTAAAGGAGAAAATGTACAATATTTGAAAATTGTATCCAGAAGAGTACGCTTGTAAAATAAAATCTTAATTCCTGGGAACAAACATTAGTTGAGATGCAGAAAACTACTCAGTACTGCAATCCACAATATTAATTTAGTATCAACATATTAACATATTTGCAGTTGGCTCCTGTCCTTCTTCGAGCCTCTCCTGTCCTCAACTTATTATTTGGGCCTCTGTCTAAGTTGTATAGAGTATAAATTCAATTTCTGTACTCCAGAGAGTACAGACAGTTTTAGTTAACCTTGCAATAACCAAACCAAAAAACCAAACCCATTGCCATCAAGTGGTGTCATGGATTGAATTATGTCCCCCAAAAAATGTATCAGTTTGGCTGGGCTGTGCTTCCCGGTATTGTGTGATTTTCCTATATGTTGTAAATCTTGCCGCTGTGATGTTAATGAGGGAGAATGGGCAGCAGTTGTGTGAGGCAGGACTCAATCTACAAGATTGGATCGTGTTTTCAGGCAGTCCGTTGAGATATAAAAGAGAGAAGCGAGCAGAGGCAGGGGGACCTCATACCACCAAAAAAACAGTGCCAGGAGCAGAGCGTGTCCTTTGGACCCAGGGTCCCTCTGTGGAGAAGTTCCTAGTCCAGGGGAAGATTGATAAAGCCTTCCCCTGGAGCTGATGCCCTGAATTTGGACTTTTAGCCTACTTTACTATGAAGAAATAAATTTATCTTTGTCAAAGCTATCCACTTGTGCTATGTCTGTTATAGCACCACTAGATAGACAAGTGATTCCAACTCATAGCGACCGTATAGGACAGAGTAGAACTGCCCTCTAGGGTTTCCAAGGAGTGACTGTTGGATTTGAACTGCTGACCTTTTGGTTAGCCGCAAGCTCTTAACCACTGCACCACCAGGGCTCCTTGCAGTAACAGGACATTGCATGTTACACAATTGAATGTGTTTTCAACAAGAAGTGGTTTACTGTAATGCTTTCAAAGAGTCATAACTAGGTACCAATGACAAACCTTTTCTCTATGAATTGATCATTGATTGTGATTCTCTGCATTTCCATCCATGCATTGATATGATTGCCTTCTAATTAGTGTAGCATTCCTTTTATCAAAACTCAGGTGTGGGCCATTCTAAATTTCAAGGACAGTAATTTTGTCAAGTTCCCTCTCCCATATTATTCTCTCCCACCCATGAGAAAAATACCTAAATAAACAAAAAATAAAACATTGGAATTTGGTAGTTAAATGAATTCATTTTTGAGACAGGACTAATATTTACACACTTTTCCCTATTGGTGGCAGTAAAAACATGGCTTTTGGAAAGGAGGATATGTCAGAATGTGTATCTTTGTCCTGGAAATCATGGGATAGGATGCTATAATGATGAGATTAAAACACCAAAAAGATGGGTACTACATTAATGATGTCAGTCAATTTTTTTAAGTGGATATAATAAGTTTACAATAGGAAGTTTTTTCAATTTTGATATATACCTCTAATAATATGAAGTTATTAAAATGATGGAACAGATACGTAACATAACAGAAAAAGGACATAATACGGACTTTAGGAAATCACAGATTGTAGCCATTATAGCATCATCAAATTTTTGTGTTTATGTGTTCATGTTTGTGTGCACAAACAATGTGTAAGGGAATACTGATCCTTTGGGATTTTTTATGGCAAGGAGCAATTTGTGGGATTTTTCCATTTTATAATTATTATGAAGTATATGTTTTGATTTTACAGTGAACATCAATTTTAGCAAAGCTTCTGTGGAAAGTAGTATGGCAGTTAGTGATGGTTAATGTTATATGTCAACTTAATTAGGTTATGACTCAGTGGTTTGGCAAACATTGCACTGATGGCTCTTCCATAAGTAAATATAACGTAATCACCTCCATGATGTGATCAGCCAGTCAGTTGTGAGGGTGGTTTCCTCGGGGGTGTGGCCTGTATCCAATATATATGGGCGTTCTGTCAAAGCTCGCTGCCTTTTGCTCTCGTTCCTGCGTGTGACTGATCATCATCTGACTTCCGGTTCTGTGGACGTGAGCCAGCAGCCGCCGCCTGACCTGCAGATTTTGGGATTCGCCAGCTCCCACAGCCCCGTGAAGCAGCAGCCTGCTGTCTGACCTGCTGATTTTGGGTTTGTCAGCCCCTGCAACCACAAGAGTTGAGGAAGCCTTCAGCTCAATGCCTGAGCCACAGATTTGGGATTTGCCAGCCTCCACAACTGCATGAGCCATTTCCTAGAGATTAGTGTCTCCCCGCCCCCATATATATATATACACACACCTACACACCACTGTTTTGCTTCTGTGGATAACTCAGCTGAAGACATGGTACCTCAAAAAGTTAAACATAGAATTACCATATAACCAGTCATTTCACTCCTAGCTGTACACTCCCCAAAACTGAAAACATACTAAAATACTTGCACACAAATGTCCATAGCAGCACTATTCACAATAGGCAAAACGTAGAAACAAATGTCCTTCAATGGATGAATGGATAAACAAAATATGGTATACTCCTCCTACTTACTTATCGACTATGTCATTATCTGACATTTCGCATTTACAGCAATAGTAAAAAATCTAGTATCTGAATATTCAGCCATAAAGAGAACTGAAGCACTGATGTATACTACAACATGGATGAACCTTGAAAACATGCTAAGTTGAAGAAGCCAGAAACAAAAGGTCATTTTGTGATTCCAGTTATACGCAATATCCAGAATAGATAAATCCATAGTATATTGGTGGTTGCCAGGGGTAGCAGGGAGGGGGAAATAGGATGTGACTGCTTAATGAACACAGAGTTGTCTGTTGGGGTGAAGAAAATACTTTGGAACTTAAGTGGTGGCGGTTTCACAACATTGTGAATGTACTGAACGCTCCTGAATTGTACATTTCAAAACAGTTAATTTTTTGGTAAACATAAAACATTTAGTATGTCAACAATTTTTACATGCAGAATTCAGTGACATTAACTACATTTATCATGTTGTGAATCCATCACCACTATCCCTTTCCAAGGTTTTCCATCACCCTTAACAGAAGCTTGGTGCCCCCTAAGGAATGAACCCCTCTTTCCTGCCTGCTCATAACCACTAATAGACTTTGGTCTCTATACACTTGCCAATTGTAGATATCTCATATAAATGGGATCATATAATATTTGTCCTTTGTGATTCACTTACTTAGCATAATGTTTTCAAGGTTTATCCATGTTATAGCATGTATCAGGATTTCATTTCTCTTTGTGGTTGAATAATATTCTACTGCATGTACATACCACATTGTGTTTATCCATTCATCTGATGATGGACATTTAGGTTGTTTCCACCTTTTGGCTATTATGAATAGTGCTGCAATGAACAATGGTATACAAGCATCTATTCCCATTCCTGTCAAAGGAGATTATTTTAGGTTATGTGAATTTCACCTTGCTGGTGGTCTGCCTTTACAATTCCCATCCAGGCTGCCTAAGCTGAGGCCTTGGGCTTGGAGCATTCTCTGATAGGAAGGCTGGGAACTGGGTCTCTTTCTTTCTCTCAGTCCCCTCTGCTTGTCAGAGAAAGCCTCCTCCCTGTTCAGTGGAACCCACAATAACTGTCTCTATGACTACTAATTTTACTAACGCAATAACATAATCGTATAGCTAGCGGGAGAATAAATGTTCTTTCTGGTCATGCACCCATGGTCACAGGACTGCCATACTGTTTGAGTTTAAAGAAAGCTTGACAACAGGATGGTCAGGCAAGGTGCAGCTGAAAAAAGGCCCCTTCCTCTTACTCTCCCTGTTCCCATGAACTCTAAGGTCTAAAACTCCTAGACACCTTTGTCTTTCGCTTGCAACATAATCTTGGAGCTTTATGTGTGCAGAGAGATTTTCTGTGTCAACTCACCCTGGGACAGGGGTCTGAGGGAGACTGAGCCCACAATGAATCTTACCGCATTCATCTGCAGCCTAACTGCTATGTAAGTAAATAAAAGCTTGTGATCTCGTTACTGGGGAATGTCAATTACTGAGAGCTACAGCCCTCTATGAGCCCATTTTTTCATCTTGGCTCATTGCACACCTTAATAAAAAATTTTTTGATGAAAAGACTAAATTTTTTTTTGCCTGACAACCCCCCCCCAAAAAAGTCAAGCTATAAAAGACAAATTATTTGCAAATTTCTTAACACAGAAAAGGCTAATATTACTAATACACGGTATAAAGAAAACTTAGAAATTGAAGGGGAAAGATCAAACCTCAGTAGAAAAATAAGCAACAGAATAAGCAACAGAATTGAAGAGATAATTCACAAAAATTATAATAATGGCTCTTGAAAATATGAAAAGATGTTCCATTTCACTCATAAGAAAAATGCAAATTGAAACTACATAAAGACCTTACATTGACAGATAAATGAAAGCGTCTGGTTACTTCAAGGAGTAGTATTTTACGTGGATTTTTCTTATTTTTCTTAATATTTTTAATTCGTTTCAACCAAGATTTTGGATTATGATTACTAAATACAATAAAGAAATTTAAGCCAAAAAATTTAAAGAAAAACTGTTAAGACTAAAACATGGTCCCTCACTTTCGGAACCCTAAGTGTTCTTACATTACATCATAGGTTTTTGGAGTAAAGAATGACCCCAATATGAAGATCTTCCGCAGTAATGCTTGCCTGGAGATGTTAAAGCACTAACTTGATCGAAATTTGTTATTTTCACCTCCAAAATAGTGATAATACTATGAAAAGTTTAAATGAGAAAAGATAGCTTTTCTATGAGGCCACTCCTTCCTATTTGGCCCTCTCAAATAGTGGTTATTTCTCCTGGCAGATTAGTGGTACCTCACAGGGTCCAAAGTAGGGGTTGGTACCTTCCTTGCTCTTCAATACCCTTCCGAAACTATTCTACTTCGCCCGTTCTTTCAACTTCCTGTTTTAGCCTCATAACACCACATTATACTAGCCCTTGTTCTTCGTTTAGTCAGCTACACCCCCTAAAACGGTAATTCCCGGTTAATTCCATGAAGACTGTATCTCCTGGTTCAATGTTTCTTTTCCAACAATATCCCTGACATAGTTGGAGGCATTTAGACTTCAAGAAGTGAAGTCTGTGGAATATTTTCCGCTGGAGGATTAGGGAAAAGCAGTGCAGACTCTCAATGTAGTAATCTAGATTACTGCCTAAACGGTAGGTACTGTGAAGTCTATTATCCTTGGCCATTATGGGAAGTGTAGTCCAGCAACTGGGTTTACATGGGAAGCATTTCGACTCCAGAAGGGTGAGACTTTGAACGTTGTTTCCCTCCAGCATACTGGGAAGTGTAGTCCAGCAATTCTGTGGAGTCCAGGATTTCCACCTGGTGGCGCAGTGGTTAAGTGCTCGGCTGCAGACTCCTAACTAAAAGGTCAGGTTGGAACCCACCAGCTGCTACTTGGGAGAAAGATGTGGCTGTCAACTTCTGTTAAGAGTACAGCCTTGGAAATCTTATGGCACACTTCTATTCTGTCCTATAGCGTCGCTACGAGTTGGATTCGACTTGCAGCAATGGGTTTGCTTCGGTTTTTGGTAAACGGGTCTGTGGAATTATGGGAAGTGTAGTCCAGCTGCCCTGTGGCGTCAAGGGCACTTCCGCTCAGGCAGACAGTTCTGGGGAATTCTGGGAAGTGTGGTCCAGGGGCTTTGGAGTTGGAGGCACCTCTGCTTGAAGCATGTGATGTTCCTGCCATCTTTATCCCAGTTGGTGGTGATTCGGTGCCGTGTCTCGCCACCTTCCAAACATTATGGACCTTCGCTGCGGGCTCGCAAGGACTCAGATATCAATTTAGGGGAAAAGGAATCGCGGCGCAAGCGGAGCTTTGAAAGGTGAGGGCGGCGCATTGCAGTTTCCTTGCAGAACGTCTTCAGTTTGGGGTACTTGGCCGGTCCACCGGTTGGGAACCAGCTAGGGTGGTGCTTCGTCTGGTTTGAGGGTCTCGCAGGATCGCAGCTCCGCGAGGCCGCCTCCCTCCACATTCCACACGCGCTGTCACGTCCTCTGTGTATAGCACTCGGCGAGTTACTTAGTCTATCTGCCTCTGGTTGATCTTCTGTAAAATGGTGATATTAGTGCTTAATGGAAGTGTTTTGAGAATTAAAAGAGTAGTATAAATAAGTAATCCTTGGTGCAAATGGTTAACTGAAAGCTTGGAAGTTTGAGTCCATTGCCTCGGGCACTGGGCTGAGGGCTGGGGACCATGGTCTCAAGAACATCTAGCTCAACTGGCATAACATTATCTATGAAGAAAATGTTGTACATCCGACTGTGGTGAGCAGCATCTGGGGTCTTAAAACTGCGTGCGGCCATCTAAAATACATGTACTGGTCCCATCACAGCTGGAGCAAAGGAAAATGAAGAAAACCAAAGACACAAGAGAAAGATTAGTCCAAAGGACTAATGGATCACAACTACCACAACCGCCACCAGACTGAGCCCAGAACAACTAGATGATACCAGACTGCTCTGGCAGGAATCACAATAGAGCGTCCCAGACAGAGCAGGAGAAAAATGTAGAACAAAATTCAAATTCACACACACACACACACACACACACACACACACACACACACACACAAAAGACCAGGCTTCCTCGTCTGAGAGACTGGAGAAACCCTGAGTATGGCCCCTGGGCAAACTTTTAACTCAGTACTGAAGTCACTTCTGAGGTTCATGCTTCAGCCAAAGATTAGACAGGTCAATAGGTCCATGAGTCAGAATTGACTCGACGGCGGTGGATTTATTTGTTTTGTGTTTTATAGGGCCAGCAATAACCCACATGAGGACTGTGCTTCATGGTTCAGTCTTGTATATGAGACGAATGGGCACACCAGCCCAAAAGCAAAGACGAGAAGGCTGGAAGAGACAGGAAAACAGGACAAATGGAAACGGGGAACCCGGGGTGAAGAAGGGGAGAATGTTGACACACTGAAGGATTGGCAACCAGTGTCACAAAACAATTTGTGTATTAGCTGTTTAATGAGAAACTAATTTGCTCTGTAAACTTTCACCTAAAGCACAATTTAAAAAAAAAAAAGTGCCTTCGAAGAAAGGCCTGGATATCTACTTCTGAAAAATGAGTCATTAAAAATCGTCTGAACAGGGGACCTCATACCATCAAGAAAGCAGTGCCGGGAGCAGAGCGTGTCCTTTGCACCGGGGGCCCTGCGCAGAGAAGCTCTTAGTCCGGGGGAACACTGAAGAGAAGAAGACCGACAGAGAGAAAAAGCCTTCCCCTGGAGCTGATGTCCTGAATTTGGACTTTTAGCCTACTTTGACTGTGAGGAAATAAACTTCTCTTCCTTAAAACCATCCACTTGTGGTACTTCTGTTATAGCAGCACTAGATGACTAAGACAGAATTTGGTACCGAGAGAGTGAGGTGCTGCTCTAACAGATACCTAAAATGTGGAAGTGGTTTTAAAACTGTGACTGGATAGATGTGCGGCAGTGACAGAGGACCAGCAGCAGCAGAGAACCTACAGCAGCAGAGAAGCGGTAGCGGCAGAGAACTAACAGCAGCAGGACCAGGAGACCGGTGAAAGACGGCGCTGGAGCCGACCCACGGAGTGAGAGAGCTCAGTGTCTGTGTGCACGAGGCTCCCTGGCGGAGTGGGGTGCCTCCGGACACTTACTGGTGGAGCTACTGAGCTTTGGAACACTTGCCCCAGCAGGGCAGATGTGGGTGTAAGGCCCGAGGGCCAAGAGGCCATAGGAAGCAGAAGCTGAAGAGACAAGGGACACAAGAAGCCGAGCTGCTTCAGCCTCAAAAGGTATGGCCACGACCTCGGGTTTCAAAGGGTGGAGCCATGGCCTCTGGTGTTTCTGAGGGTGGAGTTGTCACTCTGATGGACTGGGAGAATGGTGCGCCTAAAGCCAAGGGAGCAGAGTTGCTGTCCCAGTGGGCCTGGAAGGCGGAGCTGAAGCCCAGGGCCGACGGGCCTCCACTCAAAATCCAGAGACTGTGACCAATACCTACAGTCTGGAGGGCAGGGCCATTGTGTAAATTGTCCCAGAGAACAGAAGATTATTTTCAAAGCCTTGAGGGCTAATGTAATGTATTCTGCTGACTTGCTTGGTGCCTGTTATCACTTCTTTTCCTCCAGTTTCTCCCATTTGTAATGGAAATGTCTAGCTTGTGCCTGTTCTGCCATTGTACCTTTGGAAGCAGATAACTTGTATTCTAGATTTCACAGATGAAGAGGAATTTTTTGGATTTTGGACTTGGAGTTAAGACTTCTGCTATGATATGATAGGGAGAATATATCTTCCATGTTGCAAGGATGTGATTTTTGGGGGGTCAAAGGGTAGAATGTCATGGTTTGAATTATGTCCCCCAAAAAA
>NW_004444152.1:2239242-2268180 GCF_000243295.1 Trichechus manatus latirostris
TATATGTTGTAAATCCTGCCTCTATGATGTTAATGAGGGAGGATGGGTGGCAGTTGTGTTAGTAAGGCAGGACTGGATCTACAAGACTGGATTGTGTCCTGAGGCAATCTCTTGAGCTATAAAAGACAGAAGTGAGCAGTGAGACAGGGGGACCTCATACCATCAAGAAAGCAGTGCGGGAGCAGAGCGCATCCTTTGGACCGGGTCCCTGCGCAGAGAAGCTCCCAGTCCGGGGGAACACTGAAGAGAAGAAGGCGGACAGAGAGAAAAAGGCTTCCCCTGGAGCTGATGCCCTGAATTTGGACTTTTAGCCTACTTTGACTGGGAGGAAATAAATTTCTCTTCCTTAAAAAAAAAAAAATCGTCTGAACACAGTTCTACCCTGACACACATGGGGTCACCACGAGTGACTCAGCATCAGTTGTGATGGTGATTGTGATGGTATAAAGGTGATTGTGATAGTATAAATGCATCCATTTCCATGGACTTGATTCCAGTTCATGGCTTCCCCATGTGTTACAGACTAGAACTGTTCCGTAGGGTTTTTTTTTGGCTGTAATCTTTACAGAAGCAGATTACCGGGTCTTTCTTCCACAGCACTGCTGGGTGGGTTCCAACCACCAACCTTTGAGTTAGTAGCCAAATGCAAACCACTTACGCCACCCAGAGACCTTGGTATATACTTAAAAGTCTTAGAACAGTTCCCTGCATGTGGTAAATCCCCTTGTTAGTACTGTTTAGCTTCTCGGGAAGCATTCAGTTTCCTGAAAGCTGTGAACCTGGGATGGAGTTAGAATTCCTCCTGCAGTGGCCCTGGCCCTTCTCTCTGATCCCTACAGGAAGCTGAACTTTCATGATCCCTCTTGACCTCCTTTTTAGGAGAAGAGGGTTGCTTCTAGCTGTTACGGGGTGAGAAGAATTAACTGCTTTATAAGGGACAGGGACGCAACGGTTGTAATTCACAGCCTCCTTTCCTTCCCCAGCCCCAACTTTCTCAAAAAGGACTGCGCTGAGTTAGAGCACTGCCTCTGGCTACTGGGAGCAGAGCCTCACGTGACTAGGACTTGGCTTTCTTCTTCTACAAACATTTTCACCTGAATTGTAGAATGCGAATGACATGTACTCTGGTAGAGGTAATGATAATAATTAAGCTTTAATTACTAAGTTCCGTTCTAAAGGTTTTATACAAATTAATGCATTTCCATCACATTGTAGCTCTGTGAAGTGGTAGTATTTTTTCTCTATTTTAAAGGTGAGCCATAAGGAACATAAGTTATTTACCCATAGTTACTCAACTAGTAGGATGTGGAGCTGAGGTTGGAACCTAGGCAGTCTGAGTCCAGAACTTGAGTTCATAAACTCTGGGGTATATTCTCCTTGAGCCATAGGGAACTATCTGGAATCAGATCGATTTGGGGAACTTTAAAAGGAAGACTTGAACATTTCCGTGGTTTTTTGTTTTTGACCATTCTAAATGATTTCATTTGATTTCAAGTAATGTTTGATGTTTTTATATTCTCTGTGTCATTGTGGGGAATTCAGAAAATACAGAAATAAACAGAAAAAAGTTTGTAATGACCCATAACTCCAAGACGTAAAGGTAGCAACTGTAAAGCTTGAGATACATTTCTGGGTAGTGGTTCTTGATGTATATTTGTATATTTATAAATGTTAAACAAAATTGATATCATATGTTTCATGTTTATTATTTTTTTATTATGCTGTAAGTGAAAGTTTACAGTTCAAATCAGTTTCTTATACAAAAATTTATACACCCATTGCTATGTGACCCTAGCTGCTCTCCCTGTAATGTGACATCACACTCCTCCTTTCCACCCCGGATTTCCCGTGTCCATTCAACCAGCTCCTGTCCCTTTTTGCCTTCTCATCTTGCCTCTGGATGGGACTTGCCTATCCTGAATACTTTTTATGTTTTTCCCCTTATCTTTTTTAATTATGGAAATTTCCAAATACCGCCACGAGAGAATATTAAGGCAGTAATTTATCGGTGAAGACAGCCAAGCCAATTGAACAGATTTTTCGGAGGTTACGTGCGACCTTCACTCGACACACAAATCACATCAGAAGTCCACTATCTTACCATGTTCCTTTGGTAGAGATCATGTTTATAAGAACAGTTGCATACTGCAGAATAGCATGTGCTTTTCTACAGCTGCAAAGAATTAAGGTCCCTGAGCACTAGTTTTCTAGGAGCTTTCCACCTGGCAACAATCCCGTCACTGGGGGCTCTTTTACTTTCTGTTTTGCAGATGACAGAATTGAGGCAAAGAGATGATATTAATTTGTCCGAGATAACATAGCTTCTGAGAAGCCATGTCAGGATTTGAACCCACATATATATTGTCCCCAGAGCAGATCTTTATTCAGTATATTATAGTGTCTCAGTTTCTTTTGACCAGAATCAGAATTGCTGCCTTGAGGGCCACAAGGCAGTATTGGTGATGGGACCAGTGTGTGTGGATGTGTAGAGTATTCACTGAACCATGCTGAAAGGGGTTAAGGGCATCTGGTGTCCATGTCATGCTCTGAACATCAAGCCATGTGCGTTTGCAGCCATCCCGACAAAGAGGCTTCTTGGTAATTCACAGTAAGTGTCCATGTAGGTGAGTGACATCTCAGGCCACCGTTTTATGCCTTCTTTCTTTTTCCCAGTTCTGCCTTCCCAGGACTCTGCGTATCTCAGGACTTCGTAGACCACTAAAAGCAGGAAGAAAAAATGAGCACATTCAAGGTGAGTGGGGCATGCCTTATACAATTATACAATATTCCTTTTTGTGGTTATGTCATATTCCTGTTGATGTACCTTTTTATTTTTAACCACTTCTCACTGATAGGCATTTAGATGGTTTAAGAGTTTTATTATTTTAAGCAACACTGCAGTGACAGGTTTTCTAGATAAAACCTTTTACGACAAAAGCTGATTCTGAAAAAATCTGCCAATTTTTTGTTCTCAGTGTACTAAACCCATTGCCGTCGAATCGATTCCGACTCATAGCAACCGTATAGGACAGAGTAGAACTGCTGCACAGAGTTTCCAAGGAGTGGCTGGTGGATTCGAATTGCAGACGTTTTGGTTAGCAGCCATAGCTGTTAACCACTGCACCACCAGGACTTCCCCTCGGTGTACTAGGAGCTCAACATTGAAAAGGTACATTTGACATATGGTACACTGGCTGTTTGGTAGATGGAATATTCAAATAAGGCCCAGTGCATCAGGGCCTAGCTGCTGCTTCACACCCATGTTGTTGGATGTTATCACATAAGAAGAGCTAGCTCGAGCTTCCTCATGCCTGAGTCTTACTCTGGATGTTTTATTTACTGATCTGTTTTTTTCCTTCATGTTTTATTTCGTTTTCTCAATGTAATGCATAACCTCAGTTTAAAACATCCCAGCATAACACTGGAAGATTTGCCAGGCAGTTACATTCTGTCACTGCATTTACTCCTCAGAGCAGCTCATGAGGAGGTGCTTCATCTCGTCTTCATTTTAAACAGGTGAAATATGAGGAACCTGCTGAGGTTCCTACAGGAAACCAAGGATCAGGAGTGTTCGGCATTTTGTTCAAGTAAAAGAGAGAGTCAGGAGGAAAGAGAACGGGTTCTCCATTAGCGACCCGTGCCTTGTAGTGTGGGTGCCTAAGATGGCTATGATTTAAAAAATGGAAAATAATAGGTGTTAGGGAGGATGTGGAGAATTTAGAAACCTTGTCCATTGCTTTTGGGATTGTGAAATGGTACAGCCACTATGAAAACTGTTTGGCAGTTCCTCAAAAACTTAAATATAGAATTACTGTATGACCCAGCAATTCCACTCCTAGGTATATACTGAAAAGAATTGAAAGCAGGACCAAAAACATACTTGTACACCCATGTTCATTGCAGCACTATTCATAATAGCTAAAAGGTAGAAACAGCCTAAGTGTCTGTCAACAGATTAATAGATAAACAAAACGAGGTATGTCCATACAAAAGATTATTACTCAACTATAAAGAGAAATGGAGTCCTGATACATGTTGTAACATGGATGAACCTTGAAAACATTATGCTGAGTGAAGAAAGTCAATCACAAAGGGACAAATATTATACGATCCTACTTATACGAAATATCTAGAATAGGTAAGTGTATAGAGACCAAAGTTTACTAGTGATTACGAGGAGCAGGCAAGAAGGAGGGGGGAAGGAGGACTCATTGCTTAGGAGACACTGAGCGTCTGTTAGGGGTAATGGAAAACTTAGGAAATGGATGGTGGTGATGGTTGAACATCATGGTGAACATAATGTCACCAAATTGTACATGTAAAAAATGTTGAAATGGCAAGTATTTTGTTATATATGTATTTAACTACATACAAACACACACGAGAAAACTGCTCTCATTTCAGGCATCTGTTGCAAGCTCATAAGTCTCCGGGCCATCTGCACTTTTGACCAGCTGGCTACAAATTTGGCAATACTTGCTACCCTCTTGGGTTTGGTAATTCTCTGGAATATTTCACAGAACTCAAGGAAGACTATAGTTACCATAATAATTCTATTATAGCAGGAGAATATAAATCATAACCAGCCAAAGGGAGAGATGTATAAGACGAGGCTTGAGAGGGTCCCAATACAAAGCTTTCATTGTCTTCAAGGAATCATCACTCTCCTGGCACATTGATGTGTTAACAATATGCAGAATATTGTCAACCAGGGAAGTTCACCTAAGTGTTGGTGTCCAGAATTTTTAACAGGATTTCATTGCATAGGCACGATTGATTGGATCAAGACCACACCCTTCCCGTCCTGGAAGTTGGGGTGATATCACGTGGCTGAAAGCCCCAAACCTCTTGTCACATGGTTGGCCTTTCCGGCTGTACCAGGATGTGCCCATTCCCCATCCTGAGATTGAAACAATCAGGTGTGGTCCCAGGAGCCCACAGTAATAACAAAGACACTCCAGTCACTGGAAAAATTCCAAGGCTACATTAGGAACCAGGGACAAAGCCAGCCAAATTCTTCGTTACACATCTGAAATAATATGTAGCCATGAAATGGAAAGAAATAGTTAACAATAATGAAAATAAATAATAATAATAGCTAATGTTAGTTCTGGAGCCCTGGTGGCACAGTGGTTAGGTTAAGAGCTACAGCTGCTGACCGAAAGGTTGGCAGTTCGAATCCACCAGCCACTCCCTGGAAACCCTACGGGGCGCCGTTCTACTCTGTCCTATGGTGTAGCTAAGAGTTGGAATCAACTCAGCGGCAATGGGTTTGGTTTTTGGTTTTGAATGTTTGTTCGTGGAGTCCCTGGGTGGCGCATGTGGTTAAACGCTCAACTACTAGCCAAAAGGTTAATGGTTTGAAGCCACTTAGAGGTACCTCAAAATACAGTCCTGGCTATCTGCTTTGGAAAGGTCACAGCCTTGAAAAGGCTGTGGAGCAGTTCTACTCTGTGCATATGGGTTTGCCATGAGTCAGAATTGACTAAGTGGAAACTAATAATGACAACATTTGTTAAGTACTTAGTCTTAATTACTTAGTCACACTCTGTTCCAAGTGCTATATATATTGCTTCCTCTACTCCCTGAACCCAACCCCATTGCCATCTAGTTGATTTTGACTCATCGCGACCCTATAGGACAAAGTAGAACTGCCCCATAGGATTTCTAAAGCTGTAAATCTTTACAGAAGCAGACTGCCACATCTTTCTCCTGCTATTCCGTGAAAGACCCTTGTAATTTAAGGCCATCATACATAGAGGAAAGAAAGGTGTGTAGAGGGACTTGTCCAAGGTGACATGGCTAGTAAGGGACAGATCCTTGAGATGTGTGCTTAGGCATGGTGGCTCCAATGCAGTACACTCAATGCTGCAATTAATAGATGTGGTGTGTGACTTGAGAGTACAGAAGACAAACTGCATACCTGTTCAAGAAACCAAACCAAACCCATTGGCATCGAGTTAATTCCGCCTCATGGCGACCCCCTGGGTAGAAGGATAGAGTAGAACTGCTCCATAGGGGTTTGTTTCTTTTTATTTATTTATTTATTGCTATTTTTCTTATTGTGGTAAATACATAGGTAACAGAACATTTGCCATGTCTATGATATTCACATGTACAGTTTGGTGACATTAATTATGTTCATGTTGTTCAACCATCACCATTAACCATTCCTGAATTTTTCCATCACCCTTACCAGAAGCTCGGTGCACCCTAAGCATAACTCATCTAGTTGTGAGAGAAAGGAACTCTGTATATTTTTTTCACAGTCAAATAATGTGTTTTAAACTTTGATGTGCTCTTAAAACACCATATAATAGTGAAAATTGAAAAAGTCTTTTCAAGTCACTTAGTTGCAGGGAGCCTCAGAGTAGTGTTTTCTCAGGCAAATAATGTGTTTCAACGTGTTTAAATTACCTAATTGTGAGTGAGACTCAAAACAGAGTTTTCTCAATCAAAGTGTGTAGTCAAAGAAAGGGTTGCCATCGAGTTGATCACAACTCATGGTGACTCCGTGTGTTACAGAGTACAGCTGAGCTCCATAGCGTTTTCTTGGCTATAATCTTTATGGAAGCAGATCACCAGGCCTTTCTTCTTCTGTGGTACCACTGGGTGGGTTCAAACCACCAACCTCTAGGTTACTGGTCGAGCACAAACTGTTTGCACCACCCAGGGACCTACCTGTCCAAGACAGATTCCCAGAAGCTTGCTAGTAAGGCAGACAGTAAAGAAAACTGTCCAGGGTTAGCGTGTGAGAGAGGAGAAAGGTGGGTGCTATCAAATTCTGTTGAAACTAAATTGGCAAACTTTTCTGGGGCAGTTGGCAAAATGTATCAAAAGTAAACCATTTGTGTCCCAACATGCAACATTTAGAGTTCTAGGGGTTTACTCTCTGAGGACACCAAGTAAAAACACAAAGACACCAAGTAAAAACACAGTTGATTGCCGCACCTTGGGTGAAGCTAAGGAAAACCAGCGTATGGTATTGGCAGGATAGAAGGAGAAGAGCTGGGAAGTCTACATACTGGCTCATGTTCTCCCAGAACCTGAAACAATTCTTCACACCTCCCAATTTCTCCCAACCTTTTCAGTGCTGCCCCATTTCAAGTAGGCAATAGTTCTAAGACAGGGCATACTTGTGCTTGATGTTGTAGGAAGCAGTGACATTCAAGGACGTGGCTTTGGTTTTCACTGAGGAGGAGCTGGGGCTGCTGGACTCTGCCCAGAGGACACTGTACCGAGATGTGACGGTTGAGAATTTCAGGAACCTGGTGTCCGTGGGTGAGGACAGCCTCCCTCTGGAGAGTCTTCTTCTCAGGTGTTCAAGGCTTTAGAGCTTTTGAAATGGTCACCTGAGTTTGAGAACCTAACAATTTTGGAATAAAATAAGGTAGAAAACACCAGCCTTCATTAGGAAAGAAGCAACACATTGTAGCACAAACTCTGGCCGATCATAGGAATGGTGTGAGAGCCAGTTGGGAGAGATTTAATGAAAGTAGTTATTTGTTAGAAGTAGGTCAACCTATGTTTTAGTAACACATAGTTATGCATATATGTCTGGGTCTTGAAATAAATGGTACTTTTTTTTTTTTTTAATTGTACTTCAGGTGAAGGCTTACAGAACAAATAGTCTCTCATGAAACAGCAGTATACATATTGTTTTATGACATTGGTTAACAACCCCACAACATGTCAACCCTCTCCCTTTTTGACCTGTTTTTTTGGTGAAAATATACATAGCCAAAGATACACCTAAATGGTACTTTTTTTCAAGAGGTTCATGTTAGAAAAAATATTTGAAAATCACTGCTTTTGATTACTTGATGAGCAGCAGCAGGACCCAAATTTTCAGTAAATTGTACCTTTAGTGTCTTCAATTAAAATATGTGACTTCACATGTTCATGGGGTATCAACCCTTCAAACAGGAAATATTCTACTTCGGAAAAAAAAGTTTTGAATGATAAAGACGGCAGCCCAAAGAAGGGGGAATTCAGGTCAGAATCAGCAAAGGGGGGTCCTTGTAGGTGTTGGTCCATGGTTTTTACTTCTTGCCCCTGCAGTTGCTGTCACTCTGGTCCAAATTGCCAGACCTCTTGCCTGGATTATGGTAGCAGCTTTTGTGCTGATTGCTCTGCTTCCACCTTTCCCCTCCTACAGTCCATTCTACGTGTAGTAGCCAAAGTGATGCTTTGGAAATGTAGGTCTGATGGTTGTTCTTTGCTTAAAACCCTTTATGAATCCTTTTTTTTTTTTTTTTAACTTAAAACCTCTTAAAATGGCACATAGAGTCCTATGTGGTCTAGTCTTCAGCACCCCGCTCCCCGCCCCACCCCACCCCCCGCTTCTTGAGGTACCTGTCTTGTCTCTTTCCTCTTGCTCAGTGTATTCCTGCCACATTGTCCTCGTTGCTTTTTCTCAAATATGTCAAGGATACTGTATTAGTCTCCCGTTGCTGCCTCGAAAAATTGATACTCTCACAGTTCTGTAGATCAGAAGTCTGATATGGGCATCACTGGGCTGAAATCAAGTTGTCAGCAGGGCTGCATCCCTATCTGGAGACAATTCATTTTCTTGCCTTTTCTAGCTTCTGTTGTTAGGTGCGGATGAGTCACTTCCAACTGATAGCGACCCTGTGTGTAACAGAACGAAACACTGCCGGACCTGTGCCATCCTCACAATCGTTGTTGTGCTTGAGCCCATTGTTACAGCCACTGGGTCAGTCCGTCTCATTGAGGGTCTTCCTCTTTCTCAATGACCCTTTACTTTACCAAGCATGATGTCCTTCTCCAGGGACTGACCCCACCTAGTAACATGTCCAAAGTATGTGAGACTCAGTCTCGCCATCCTTGCTTCTAAGGAGCATTCTGGTTGTACTTCTTCCAAGACAGATTTGTTTGTTCTTTTGGCAGTCCACGGTATATTCAGTATTCTTCTCCAACACCACAAAATTCAAAGGCATCAGTTCTTCTTCAGTCTTCCTTATTCATCGTCCAGCTTTCGCATGCATATGAAGCGATTGAAAACACCATGGCTTGGGTCAGGTGCACCTTAGTCTTCAAAGTGACATCTTTGCTTTTCAACACTTTAAAGAGATCTTTTGCAGCAGATTTGCCCAATACAATGTGTCTTGATTTCCTGACTGTTGCTTCCATGGGTGTTGATTGTGGATCCAAGTAAAGAGAAATCCTTGACAACTTTAGTCTTCTCTCCGTTTATCATGATGTTGCTTATTGGTCTAGTTGTGTGGATTTTTGTTTTCTTTATGTTGAGGTATAATCCATACTGAAGGCTGTGGTCTTTGATCTTTATTAGTAAGTGCTTCATGTTCTTCACTTTGAGAACGCAAGGTTGTGTCACCTGCACAAGCAGGTTGTTAATGAGTCTTCCTCCAATCCTGATGTCCCATTCTTCATATAGTCCAGCTTCTCAAATTATTTGCTCAGCATACCGATTGAATAAGTATGGTGAAAGGATACAACCCAGATGTACAGCTTTCCTGACTTTAAGCCATGCAGTATTCCCTTGTTCTGGTCAAATGACTGCCTCTTGATCTATGTACAGGTTCCTCATGAGCACAATTAAGTGTTCTGGAATTCCTATTCATCGCAATGTTATCTATAATTTGTTGTCATCTAGACAGTCAAATGCCTTTGCATAGTCAGTAAAACACAGGTAAACATCTTTCTGGTATTCTCTGCTTTCAGCCAGTATCCATCTGACATCAGCTATGATATCCCTGGTTCCACGTCCTCTTCTGAATACGGCTTGAATTTCTGGCAGTTCCTTGTCGATGTACTGCTGCAACCGCTTTTGAGTGATCTTCAGGAAAATTTTTCTTGTGTGTGATATTAATGATATTGTTCAATAATTTCCACATTCTGTTGGATCACCTTTCTTGGGAACAGGCATAAACAGGGATCTCTTGCAGTCAGTTGGCCAGGTAGTTGTCTTCCAGATTTCTTGGCATAGACGAGTGAGCACTTCCAGCACTGCATCTGTTCATTGAAACGTCTTTGTTGGCATTCCGTCAGTTCCTGGAGGCTTGTTTTTCTCCAATGCCTTCAGTGCAGCTTGGACCTCTTCCTTTAGTACCATCAGTTTCTGATCATATGCTGCCTCTGAAATGGTTGAATGTCACTCAGTTCTTTTTGGTTCAGTGACTCTGTATTCCTTCCATCTTCTTTGGATGCTTCCTGCATCATTTAATATTTCCCCGGTAGAATCCTTCAATATTGCAACTCTAGTCTTAAATTTTTTCTTTAGTTCTTTCAGCTTGAGAAATGCTGAGTGTGTTCTTCCCTTTTGGTTTTCTATCTCCAGGTCTTTGCACATGTCATTATAATACTTTACTTTGTCTTCTGGAGCCACCCTTTGAAATCATCTCTTCAGCCCTTTTACTTCGTTATTTCTTCCTTTTGCTTTAGCTAGTTGACATTCAAAAGCAAGTTTCAGAGTCTCTTCTGACATCCATTTTGGTTTTTTCTTTCTTTTTTGTCTTTTTAATGACCTCTTGCTTTCTTCATGTATGATGTTCTTGATGTCATTCCATTACTCGTCTGGTCTTCAGTCATTAGTGTTCAGTGCGTCAAATCTATTCTTGAGGTGGTCTCTAAATTCAAGTGGTATATACTCAAGGTCGTACTTTGACTCTCATGGACTTGTTGTAATTATCTTCAGTTTAAACTTGAACTTGCATATGAGCAGTTGATGGTCTGTTCCTCAGTTGGCCCCTGGCCTTGTTCTGACTGATGATATTGAGCTTTTCCATCGTCTCTTTCCACAGATGTAGTCAATTTGATTCCTGTGTATTCCATCTGGCGAGGTCCACACGTGTAGTCACTGTTTATGTTGGTGAAAAAAAGGTACTTGCAATGAAGAAGTCGTTGGTCTTGCAAAATTCTATCACGTGATCTCTGGCATCATTTCTGTCACTAAGGCCGTATTTTCCAACTTTCACATTCCAGTCACCAGTAGTTATCAATGCATCCTGATTGCATGTTTGATCAATTTCATACTGTAGAAGTTGGTAAAAATCTTCAGTTTCTTTATCTTTGTCCTTAGTGGTTGGTTTGTAAATTTGAATAATAGTCATATTAATTTGTCTTCCTTGTAGGCGTATGGATATTATCCCATCACTGACAGTGTTGTACTTCAGGATAGATCTTGAAATGATAGTAGACCGTACGATTGTCTGATTCATAGTGGCCTGTACCAGTCCATTTGAGCTCATTAATGCCTAGGGTATTGAATGTTTATGCATTCCATTTCATTTTTGACGATTTCTAATTTTCCTAGATTCATACTTCGTACATTCCACGTTCCGATTATTAATGGATGTTTGCAGCTGTTTCTTCTCATTTTGAGTCATGCCACATCAGCAAATGAAAGTCTCAAAAGCTTGACTCCACGTCATTAAGGTCAACTCTACTTTGAGGAGGCAGCTCTTCCCCAGTTGTCTTTTGAGTGCCTTCCAACCAGAGGGGCTCATCTTCTGGCACTATATCAAACAATGTTCCGCTGCTATTTATAAGGTTTTTACTGGCTATTTCTTTTCAGAGGTAGGCCGCTGGGTCCTTCTTTCTAGTCTGTCTTAGTCTGGAAGCTCAGCTGAAACCTGTTCGCCATGGGTGACCCTGCTGGTATTTGAATACCAGTGGCGTAGCTTCCAGCACGCAGTAATACGCAAGCCCCCACAGTACGAAAAACTGACAGACACATTGCTTCTAGAGGCTGCCAAAGTCCTTGGCTTGTGGTCTCCTTCCTCCATGTTCAAAGCCAGCAACATTGCATCACTCTGACCATTCTTCTGTGGTCACATTTCCCCCTGACTCTGCTGCCTCGCTCTTCACCTTTAAGGACCCCTTTGAATACATTAAATCACCAGATTTTGTAGGATAATCTTTGTATTTTAAGTCAGCTGATTAGCGACTTTAATTCCATCTGCCACATTAATTTCCCTTTGCCATGTAACTAACATATTCTCAGTTTTAGGGATTAGGATTTGGAAATCTTTGTGGAACCTTTATTTTGCCTTCTAGATGCCTCTGCCTCACACCCATGTACTTGCTCTCTCTGCCTGGAATACTCTTTCACCTGAAATCTTCCTGACCCCCTTCCTTACTTCATTCAAGTCTTTGCTCTGTTTTAATATCATGAAAGACCCCTTCTCTGACCTATCTATTTAAAATACCATCCTCTCATTGCTGTCCTTTCTCTGTTTTATTTTCTGTCCCATATTGTTGTTTACTTGCCTATTGCCTGTATCTCCCCACTGGAATGTTATCTCCAGGAGTGGAGGAATTTCATTTGTTTTGTTTGTTGCTGTCACCTTGGGGCCTAGAATTATCCTCATACATGGCAGATATTTGTACATATTTTTTGACTTAAGGAATGAGTTTATGCCACCTCACTGAGTCATGGAGATAGCTAATAGTTGTTGCACAAACCCAAATGAGTGAAGCACGTTGCACACCATTTGGTGTCCTCTGATGAATACCTAACCAAGTTCTACTTTCTTAGGTGCCTTTGTGGTGAGTACATGTTTGTGTGCGGGCACTTGACCTACATCCCAGGGAACTTTTAAACATTGTGGTTGTGACCATGCTGAGTAACAAGCTTTCCCTTTGGCTTTCCTGGAGCCTTCCATAGGGGAGTGTATTCATTTGTTGGAAGAAAGACTTTTATATAAGAATTCTAATGTCTACTTCTGAGACACGCCCCCCAGAGAAGGGGAGGAAAAAATCTCTTTCCCGAGGTGCCAGACAATAACTAGACAAGCTTCTTTCTCTCGGAAGATTTGACAGTTAGAGCCCATTCAGTTCTTCCAAAGTCCACATCCACATCACTGCCCCGGATTTCCCCTTCGCTATGCTGGACAGGAAACATTTAGGATGAGAGTAACATGAATCACACAAGCTGAGTGTTGCCTTATTATTGATCATCTGTGGTTCAAAAATATGGCGTACATTTTTTTTTCCTACAAATTTAGCCATTCAACAAGTGCTAAAGAATATAGATTTCACGTGATTTTCCTTTTATAATGATCTGGTGTTTCATTTTGAACTGTTGACTGTTAAAATCTGGAAAGAATCATGAGACTGCCCATTTAAAATTGTCACATCCTCAAACAGACTCCTGCTCCCCCTCCAAAAATTACTATTTTAAAGTGATGGTTTATTAAATGTAACCATAAACTACAAGCCCTCCCAAAAGGTACACACTTAACCTGTTGTTTTTCCAAGTTTCCACCATTGGAACTTATGGTTCCATTTGAACCATTTGTTTAATTATGGCCTTGGTAACTTCCTCAACCAAACTCTTACAGCTTTTCTGAGCGTGAGCCATAGGAAGAAACATGTGTCTCATTGTAACCAGGGGAAACATTTCATTTCTACATAGATTTTACAAGGCATTTCATGTCGGGACATCTTTTGTGCTTGTGTTGATGCTCTGATACTTTCTGCTCTGTTTCATTTTCTAACTGCGTGTCACAGGCTATTAAATGTGTTTCACAGATCAAAACGAGCTGCAGTCTTCAATTTGAAAAATGGTTGTGAAAGTCTAATTTATCTACATCCTAAGTTTTTCCACATGCTGTTTTCAAAGAGATATCCCAGAGCCTCAGGAGTCAGTGCATAGGCCCTTGTGCTTTGTTTTCACCCGACGTGATTTTTAAACCTTTAACTTTCTCATCAGCAGCACACTGTGTTGGACCCTGTATCTGGTACACCCTTTCACCTTCCCCTCATAATTGCAGTTTCCTATTTCAGATCATATACTTGGAAGAGCTTTTTTGCTTCTATGACTTGACTTAGATGCTCACATAAAAGTCAAACTGGGATGCATTTATTCATTCAGTGTGTATTTATTGAGTGCCCACCATATGCCAGGTACTGTTCTAGGCAGTGGTGATAAAGCAAGAAGTAGTATAAACGCTTGTCCTTATGATCCTGCCTTGTGGTGGGAAAGACGCGTGATAAACTACAAATGACTTATGGTATGTTAGATGGTAATGAGTGCCGTGTAGAACATAAACAGGGTCAAGAGGACAGATCACCAGAGATGAAGTGGCAAGGACCATTTTTTATTTTACATTGACCTCATTGATGGGCTGGCATTTGAGTAGAGACCTAAAAGTGAGGAGCTATCTATGCAGCTCTCTGGAAATAGTCCCAGGCAGAATCTAAGTCTCTTTCTAGGATTGGTTTTCAGAGTTTGCAGTGTGCCCTGACCCTGTCCTTCACTCACGTTCTGTTTGTAGAAGATTAGGTTCTGCTTTTTCACTCCCCACCCCCTCGGAGATCTAAATTACTGTCAGATTTCAGAATAGTGTATGTTATCATTTCAACTTTCTTCCCTCTTTGGTCCCCGCTTTGGCCTAATGGAGGAAACTTCCTGGAAGGAACTAAAGGTCCAAAGCTCATAAGCTGTGTTTTCAGCACTATGTGATGCTATTTTGTCCCAAATCTGCAAGTGATTTAAACCATTCCAGGACCTCACATTCCCCTTAACACTGGAGTAGCTGTCTGATAAAATAACCCCAGGCAGAGTTATATAGAGGTCCTTCATCAATGTCTTCTGAAACAAAAGGCAGCTATTAATTGACCATTCCTACTGGAAGGGAAGCTAATCTCTCTTCTTTAACATTTCTTCAGAAGTACATACTTTTTTACTTAAGAACTTTACTGGGGAAAAAACAATCTCTAAACGTTTAATATGTTTACATATGTTTGTATAAATTTAGAAACTGGAATACTAATAAGGATAAGCATTTTAGAAAAGATGTTTCTAGAGTTAAATTATTTTAGAGTTGGTCAGGCTGGTTTTCAGTAGTTTTTATCTAAAGTATTACAGTGAAACCTGTGAAAGCCAGAACTTGATGGGACTGCCTTGGTTTTCCAGGTCTTGCAGGTGGTCCGCCTTTGACAGGGTGCAGTCTCAAAGCTTTTCTATCGCTTGTTCTAGTGGAAAATATTTGAGTTTTCCTCCTTTGACAGGTTTCTGCATTACACAGGTTCCGGCTTTTGCAGTTTTTATTGTATCTGTATCAACAGAAAAAAATTAGATTAGTTGTACGTGTTTTGCAGAATTTCCAGGAAAACTTTTAATATATATGTGAAGGTTAATTTTGTGTGTCATCTTCGGTAGGCCATGGTTCCCAGTTTTGACCAAACAGTGGTGTAGTTGCTATGATGGAATAGTTACATGTGTCCAAAGCAGCTGGCCTTGGGTATTGCTGATTACCTTCCATAATGTAGTGTAATCACTTTCCATAATCTAATCTTATATAATGTGATCAGTCAGTCAGTTGAAAAGGAAACTCCCATCGGGTGTGTTCTGCCTCCAAACTATAAATAGATATTTTGGCAGAAGTCTCTCACAAACACAGGGAAAGAGAAATGTCATATAGGGATCATCTACAAGCCAAGGAATCAAGGAACTCCTAGGACTACTGACAAGAAACGAATTGACACAGCCGAGATTATGATTTGGACTTTTAATGTCTAGAACTGTGAGAAAATAAATTTCTGTTCTGTTAAGTGACCCACTTGTGGTATTTGCGTTACATTAGTACTAGTTAACTAAGACAATATATTAGTTTTCTAGAGCTGCCATAACGAAATACTGCAAACCAAGTGACTTGTAAGAGTAGAAATGTATTGTCTCACGGTTCTGGAGGCTAGAAATCCAAATCACCTTGTTAGCTGGACCATATTCCCTTCAAGGTCTCCTCTATGGGACGATCCTTTCTTGTCTCGTTTAGCTTCTGGCAATCCCAGGCATTCCTTGGCTTGCAGCTGAACTGTCATATGATGTTCTTTTGTCTCTCTCTGTCTCTGTGTCTCTTCTCTTTTATAAAGACATCAGTCCATTGAATTAGGACCCACCTACTCCATTATGGCCTTATGTTAACTGATAATGTTGTCAAAGACCCTATTTCCAAACAAGGTTGCTTCACAGAAACCAGGGGTTCAATCTTCAACATATCATTTTGGGGGACACATTTCCAATCATGACAATATAAAATAAACACAGGTATTTGATATTTACAATATGTTGTTGTTGTTAGCTGCCATCAAGTTGGCCCCTTATTCATAGTGACCCCATGTATAATGGGATCGGACCATTGTGACCCACAGGATTTTCATTGGCTGATTTTCAGAAGTAGTTCACTAGACCTTTTTTTCCCAATTTGTCTTAGTCTGGCTACTCTGCTGAACCTTATTCAGTATCATAGCAACCCATAAGTCTCCACTGACAGATGAGTGGTGGCAGCACTTCAGGTGCATAGACCCAAATATGAAAAGTATTGATTACGTTATTGCTTTTCCTTGCAATTCCATGTGATGTATATTTTATATACATTATATATCTTCATAATTTATTAGTTTCATAATTTGCTATCTAAGATTATATGCTAACTTTGTAATTCAATAAAAATAGCAACAAGGTAACACTCGGAATCATTATTTACTTGTTTGTTTGTTTTTTGATTAAGTCTTTGCTTTCTAACTTCTCTGTTATATAGGAGGCTTGGTGTGCTCTAACAGGTCTCATTAATGCTTAGTGGATAGGAGCCTACTGGACCACATTTTTCTTTCTGTAGGCTTGTAAACCAGAGAACATTATACACAGTGAAAATGTCAAACTGAATCATTCCTGGGTTAGTTAAAATCTCATGCTGTGTCCTAAGTGTGAAATCTTGAAACTTGACTGAACAAAGCTTTCACTTTTCTACATCTCTGAATTCTCTGTCATCATAGGAGGCAAGATCATCCACAGTGAGATGGAGACTTCTCCAGAAGAACGACCACATGAGGAGCTTTTCTGCTGGCAAATCTGGCAACAAATTGCAAGTGACTTACCCAGATATCAAGACTCCATGATAAATAGTTCTCAGTTCCACAAACAAGGTAATTCCCCCTGCCAGGTTGGGGCAAGACTATCTTTTATTCATACAGGAGAGAAACCTGATCAGTGTAATTAGTGTAAAAAAACCTTCAGTGATGTCTCCAGCTTTGATCTTCATCAGCAGTCACACTCAGGAGAGAAGTCTCATACCTGTAGTGAGTGTGGAAAAAACTTCTGTTATAGCTCTGTTCTTTATATTCATCAGCGAGTTCACATGGGAGAGAATGGATTTAAGTATGATGGGTATAGTAAGACATTCAGTCAGAGGTCACATCTGCAAACTCATCAGAAAGTCCATGCTGTAGAGAAACCACACAAATGTGAGGCATGTGGGAAAGGCTTCCGTTCTAGGTTTGCACTTAATTTTCATTGCAAAATTCACACGGAAGAGAAGCCTTCTAAATGTGAGGAATGTGGAAGAGCCTTCATTCATGCTTCGTATCTTCGGGAACATCAGAGAATACAGACTGAGGAGAATACACACATTTCAAATGTGATGAATGTGGCGAGAACTTTCGTCGTAGGTCAACACTTAGTATCCATTACATGCTCCACACGGGAGAGAAACCATACAAATGTGAAGACTGTGGGAAAGACTTCTGTCAGTCTGCTGGTCTTCGGAGCCATCAGAGAATCCATAGTGGAGAAAAACCATTCCAATGTGAAGTGTGTGGGAAAAACTTTAGTCGGAGATCACACCTTCGATCTCATCTGGGAGTCCACACAACAGAGAAACCTTACAAATGTGTTCTGTGTGCAAAGAGCTTTATGATGAAATACAATTATAAATTTCATCTGGTAGTTCACATTGGAGATAAACCCTATAAATGTGAGGTATGTGGGAAGTGCTTTAGTTGTAGAGTAGATTATAATATTCATTGTAGAATCCACACAGGAGAGAAACCCTATAATTGTGAAGAGTGTGGGAAGGACTTCAGCCGTAGATCAGCACTTAAAGATCATTGTAGAGTGCACACAGGAGAGAAACCTTATAATTGTGAGGAATGTGGAAAGAGCTTCAGTCGTCAACCAGAAAGAACTTAATGTTCATTGCAAATTCCACAGGCGAGAGAAACCTTATAATTGTGAGGAATGTGGCAGGGCCTTCATTCAGGCTTCACGTTTCCGGGAGCATCAGAAAATCCACACTGGAGAGAAACCATTCAAATGTGATACATGTGGTAAAAACTTCCATTTAAAATCAACACTTTATAATCATTGCAAAATCCACACAGGAGAACAACCGTACAAATGTGAGGAGTGTGGGAAGGGCTTCAACTTTTCCTCAAATCTTTCTGTCCATAAGAGTGTCCGTACAAGAGAGAAACCATATAATTGTGCAGAATGTGGGAAGCAGTTTAGTAGGGGTTCCTATCTTCAGAAACATCAGAGAGTTCACAGTGGAGAAAAGCCACTCAAATGGAAGAGTGGAAAGAGATCTGGTCAGAATTCACACCCTCAATCCCATCAGAGGGTTCATAATGGAGAAAAGCCGTACAGATGTGAAGAGGGTAGGTAGGACTTCAAGTGGAACTTGAATCTTGATAATCATAAGAGAGTCCACATGGATGGGAGAGGAACCATATAAGTATTGGAGTGTGATAAATAATTGTATGTGAAGTTGTCAGCTTTGTTAGAGTGCCCACACTGGAGAGAAATCATACAAGTCTGATATGTTTGGTAATATCTTCCATCATTCTTTAGAACTTCAGAGAATTCACCGTGGAGAGAAACCTTACAAATATGAGACATGCATTAGCACTTCTGGATGAGTTCATATCTTCTAAGTCCGAAAAATACATCCAAAATGAAAGTCATTGCCATCGAGTCAGTTCTGACTCATGGTGACCCCGTGTGTTACAGCATAGAATTTCCCCATAGGGTTTTCTTGGCTGTAAGGAGCCCTGGTGGTGTAATGGTTAAGTGCTTGGCTGCTAACCAAAAATTTGACAGTTCGAACCCACCAGTTCAAACATCAGAATGTCCACAGTAGCGAAAAGCCATTCAGATGTGAAGAGAGGGAAGAGATTTGTTCAGAATTCACAACTTCAGTTCCATCAGGTTCCACACTGGAGAAAAGACATACAGATGTGAGGAGTGTGAGAAAAGCTTCAGGTGAAACTGGAATCTTGAAAAAACATCAGAGGGTCCACAGGGGAAGGAATCATACTGGTGTGGGGAGTGTGGTAAGTACTTCAGTCAGGCTTCAAGTCTTCAACTTTATCACTGTCCACATTGGAGAAAAACCGTACAAATGTAATGTGTTTGGTAAAATCTTTTGTCGCTCTTGAGAGCTTCAGTATCAGAGAATTCACACAGGAGAGAAAACTTCAAAATGTGAGACATGTGGTTAGCACTTCCAGTTTTGATGAAAGTCATCAAAGAATCCATTTTTTTTGTTGTTGTTAGGTGCCGTCAAGTCAGTTCCAACTCATAGCGACCCTGTGTACAGCAAAACAAAACACCGCCTGGTCCTGCACCATCCTCACAATCGTTGTTATGCCCATTGTTGCAGTTACTGTGTCAGTCCATCTCGGTAAGGATCTTCCTCTTTTTTGCTGACCCTCTACTTTACCAAGCATGATGTCCTTCTCCAGAGACTGATCCCTTCTGACAGCATGTCCGGAATATGTGAGACATAGTCTCACCATCCTTGCTTCTAATGAGCATTCTGGTTGTACTTCTTCCAAGACAGATTTGTTCGTTCTTCTAGCAGTCCATGATGTATTCAATATTCTTCGCCAGCATCACAATTCAAAGGCGCCAATTCTTCTTTGGTCTTCCTTATTCATCATCCAGCTTTTGCATGCATATGAGGCAATAGAAAACACCATGGCTTGGGCCAGGCGCACCTTGAATTCTTGTAATCATCAGATTTCATAGCAGGGAAAACATTTGTTCATTAATGTTTCAGCCATAGCTCAACAAATCCCAGTGGTCATGAGATCACACAGTGGAGAATCCTTTTAAGTGGTGCAGAAGGGCTTCAGTTATCATTGCCAAATATTACTCAGGAGATATGCCTTAGAAAGAATAAGTTTGATCATGTCTTTACAAAAGTACAATGATGGACACATCAAAACCAATATTCACTAGAATGTAAGCTCCATGAGGGCAAGGCCTTTGCTGCTGAATCTACTCAAACTTAACATTGACTAGCACTTTATAGATGTGCTCAGTGCTTATTTGTTAAATGAATGAAAAGGAGAGAATGTACAACATTTGAAAATTGTATTGAGAAGAAGAAACAAGAAAAGGAAGTTAACTCAGGGAAATCAACAGAAGTGCAGAAAACCACTTGGTACTATGATCCACAATATTATTTTTCTATTAACCAAATCTAATTGGCTCCTCTCCTCCTCTCAGCCTCTGTTATTGAGTTGGGTTCTTATTATTTGGGACTATGTCTAATATTCTTTCAGTTTTATACAGTATAAAGTCTACCGTAATCTTGCAGTGAGCGGACACTACATATTAAACATTTGAATATTTCTTCAGCAGTTTTAACACAGGGCTATACTGTAACAGTTTGAAAGTGTAAGAAGTAGTGACTAATGAAAAAAATTTTCTTATTTAATCTTGGATTGACCATGGATTTCTGAGTCTCTTCATTTCCATAAAGGCCTTGATATGATCGGACTTTAATTGCTGTATTATTTTTTTAATAAAAACTTTTCACATAGGGTATATTGTGAAATGGAAAATTTCATGAAATTTGATCATTGTTGGTACAGGACTGACATTTACATGCTTTCTCTATTGGTGGTAGTAAAAGCACAGTTTTGTAAAGGAGTATACTTCAGAATGTGCAATACATGGCTCTGATCTGGGAATCATATGATCAAAATTTATGATTAAGAGATTCAGTCATCTAAAAGAAAAGTGCCACATCAATGATGTCCCTGATTTTTTTAAGGGAAATAAAGTGTTCATTAATAGGAATTTGACTTTTGATGTATTCCTGTAATAATATGAAACCATTAAAATGAGGGTATATTGTTGTTGTTAGTTATTGTCAAGTCGATTCCAACTCATGGTAATCCCATGTGTGCAGAGTAGAACTGCTCTATGGGGTTTTCAAGGCTGTGACCTTCCAGAAGCAGATAGCAAGGCCTTACTTCTGAGGCAACTCTAGGTGTGTTTGAGCCTCCAACCGTTAGACTAGTACTCCAGTGTTTAACCATTTATACAACCCTGGACTCCATTTAACAGATAAAGAACTAATATTACTAATACATAAAGAAAACTTAGAAATAGAGTAGAAAGATCAAACCTCAATAGAAAAGTGAGCAACAAATTGAAGAGACAGTTGACAAAAACATATATTAATGGCCCTTGAAATATGAAAAAATGTTCCACTTCACTCATGATAAATGCAAATTAAAACTACACTGAGGTAACATTTGTTACCACTCCTTTGGCAAATTTGGCAAAAAGCTACTCTCATACATTGCTGGTGGGAATGCAAATTGGTTCAACCAATATGGAAGGAAATTTGAAAAGATGGGGAAAAGTACATATGTATATACCACTTGACTCTGCAGTCCTAATTTTATGAAAATTTATCCTTAAGATATATCTTCATCGGAGAGAAAAGATAAATTTACAAGGTTGTTTATTGCAGCATTGTTTGTAATGAGAAAATGTTAGAAATACAAAGATTTTCACGTATGTTAATGGGGAAGGAACAACTCAGAAAAGGAGGGTGAGAATGGTTGCACAACCTGAAGAATGTAATCATTGTCACTAAATGGTACATGTAGAAACTGTTGAATTGGTGTATGTTCAATGCCTATAGATAGGGGCATTGTTAAATAAACCACACAGTGGAGTTCTATGCAGCTGTAAAAAGAATGTACTTAGATGAAGTGATTTGCAGAATATACTGTTAAGTGAAAAAAGCATGGAATGTTTTGTAAAGGAAAATAATAAAATCTAGATATCTTTTCTGAAGGAAGAACCAGAAAATAATGAAATTGGTTAAATACAATGGTTAAGTTAAATGGAGGAAATGCTGGAGGAGTGAGAAAGACTGGAAGGGATGGAGAGAGTGACCCCAATGCTCAGCTCTTCAGCAACTAGCTTGGAGATGTTGGACAATATATTAACGTCTGAAATTTTGTGTTTTCACCTCCATAGTTGGGATAATAATACCATGAAGAGTTTAAATGAATTAAGATGGCTTTTCCATGCGGCTACTGCTTCCGCTTTAGCCCTCTCAAACAGTGGTGGTTTTTCTTGCCAAACGAGTAGTACCAAAGGGTCCGAAGTAGGAGTCGATACTTTTCTTGCTTCTCAATGCCCCTCTGAAGCCATTCTACCTTGCCCATACTTTAAACGCCCAGTGTTAGGCTCATACCATCACATCATAGTAGCCATTGCCCTTTTTAATTCAGTTATCTCCTGCCCCTAAGAAGACCATTCCCGTTAACTCCTTGACGATTGTATCTCTTGGCTCAATGTTCCTTTTCCAACAACACTCCTGCCATAGTTAAAAGGTATCTATCTAGTGACTATGCATATTTTTCGCTCGAGGATTCAGGGAAAGGTAATGCATGTTCTCGGTGTAGTAAACTACATTAACCCCTAGGAGCTCGAGATTTTGGGCTTTGTTCCTTTCCGCATTGTGGGAACTGTAGTCCAGGAATTGTGTATTATCAGAAGCATTTCCTCCCCCAGGAGCTTGAGGTTTGTGGACGTTGTTTCCCCTCGGGCATCCTGGGAAGTGTAGTCAGGCAGCTGGGCGGAGTTAGGGTACTTTCTCTCAGACAAGCGGTTCTGAGGAATTCTGGGAAATGTAGTCCAGAAACTGGACTCGCGGGCACTTCTGCCGGGGGAGTGAGGTTCCTGCCATCTTTTCTTCCTAGTGGTGTTTGAGTCTTTCGTCTCGCAACCCTTTCGAAGTTTCTGGACCTGCGCTTGGGACAAGTAACGAGCCGGACACCGACTTAAGAGAATAGAAGTGGCGGCGCAAGCGGAGGTTTGAGAGACGAGGGTGGCGGTTTGCGTTTCCTCGGCGTAGCCTCTTGCGTTTTGGGCGGTTCGCGCGTGCAGGGTTGGTAACGAGTTCGGGTCGCTCATTCCCTGGTTTGAGGGTTTTCCCGGCTCTCTGCTCCCGGCAGCCGTCTACCTCCAGCTTTCATCCGCGCTGCCACCACCTCACGGTATAGCGTTGGGCGAGTTATTTAATCTTTCTGTGCCCCCGGTTGCTTTTCTGTAAAAAGGGGATGTTACTATTCGTAATAGAATTGTTTCGAGAATTAAAAGAGGTAGTATGAATAGAAGTCTTAAAACAGTTCACGGCACATGATGAGTGGTGATATCCGTTGTTAGTAATATTTAATTTCCCGAAAAACGCTCAGTTCCCTGAAAGCGACGAAGCCAGAGCTCCAACTGCAGTGGCCCTGGCCCTTCTCTGTGATCTCTGCCGAGCCTGGATCTTCACGGATGATCTGACTCTTTTTTCTAGCAAGGAAGGGGTGGCTTCTAGCTGGTACAAGGTGAGGAGAATTAACAAGAGATTTATCGGGGACAGCAATGCAGTCTTGTATTTCACAGTATTCTTTCCTCCCTAGCCCCGATTTCTCAAAAGGGACTGCAGGGAGGTGGAAGCACTGACTCCTTGGCTACTGGCAACAGAGCCACACGTGAGTAGCGTTTGGTGTTCTTCTACAAAGATTTTCACATATGTTAACGGGGAAGGAACACCTCAGGAAAGGAGGGTGAGAATGGTTGCACAACTCGAAGAGTGTAATCATTGTCACTAAATGGTACATGTAGAAACTGTTGAATTGGTGTATGTTTTGCTGTGTATGTTCTCAACAACAACAAAATGCATAAAATTTTTTAAAAGTTGTAAAAAGATTTTCACATAAATTGTAGAATGTGTGACATGTATGTCGGTATGAGTAAGGATAAAAATTAAGCTTTAATTGCTAAATTCCATTCTAAGGGTTTTATAAAAATTAATACATTTATGGCACGCTGTGGCTGTGTGGAGGAGCCTTGGTGGCACGGTGGTTAAGCCCTCAGCTGCTAATGGAAAGGTCGGTAGTTCAAACTCACCAGCCTCTCTGTGGGAGAAAGATGTGTGGCAGTCTACTTGCATAAAGATTAACAGCCTTGAAAACCCTATGGGGTTGCTTTGAGTCTGAATAAACTCAAAGGCAGTGGATTTGGTTTTGGTGTTAATGGTTATGTGAGGTGGTACTGCTTTTTTCCCTATTTTAAGGGCTAGGAGATTAAGTTATTCACGCATAGTCACAAAACTGGTAGGAGAGAGCTGGGATAGGAACCAAGACAGTCTAAGTCCAGAGCCCGAATTCATAATTTCTGTGATATATTCCCCATGAGCCACAGGAAACTTAGAGGAACGAAGTTGATTGTTGGAATCTTGTGAGTTTTTAAGAAATGTTCTCAACCATTTCATATGATTACAAGTAATATTTTGTATTTTTATAGAACCAGATCATTGTGGAGAATTCAGAAAATACAGAAATATTCAGGGAAAAAAGTTTTTAATTACTTAATAACTCCAGAGTGTAAAGATAGCAGCTGTAAAGCTTGAGATACATTTTTGTGTAGTGCTTCTTTGTGTATTTATATATAAATGGTTCACAAAGGTGAGATCATACTTTCCATAATGTTTTTACTCTTATCTTTTTCAACTGTGGAAATGTCCAAACGCTGCCAAGGAAGAATAGACTAATGACTGCTATATATTGTCATCGTTATCATTTTTATTATTACTATGACTATTTTGTGATTTTCTTTTAAATTTTATTGTGCGTTAGGTGAAAGTTTATAGCTCAAATCAGTTTCTCATTCAAAAATTTGTACAGAAATTGTTTTGTGACATTGGTTGCAGTCTCTGCAATGTGTCAGCACTCTCCCCCTTACCCTGTCCTCCTTGGGTTCCTCGCATCCATTTGTCCGGTTTTCCTGGCCCTTCCTGCCTTGTCTTTGCTTTTGGCCAGGTGTTGCCCATGTGGTTTTGTATACTTGATTAAACTAAGAAGCACTGCCTGACCAGCTGAGGCAAACTTGGCTTTTCAGCAGCCATGGATTCCCTTTGCCTGTTAGCGCCATGGAGGCCTCTTGTTTCCCCTTTCCTGGGACAAAGTGATTGCTGTTCAAAGTCTGACTCTTTTTTTTTTTTTTTAACCGCAGAAGGAAATTTTTTTTATAGACTTTTTAAAAATTTTTTTTTACTGTGTTTAGGTGAAAGTTTACACCTAAACTAAATGAGAAATTAGTTTCTCATTCAGAAATTTATACACAAACTGTTTTGTGACATTGGTTGCAATCCCCGCAATGGGTCTGCATTCTCCCCTTTCTCTTTCCACCCTGGGTTCTCTGTGTCCACTTGTTCGGTTTTCCTATCCCTTACTGCCTTCTCATCTTTGCTTTGGGCAGGTGTTGCCCATTTGGTCTCCAACATTTGATTGAACTAAGAAGCACATTCCTCACCTATGTTATTGTTTGTTTTATAGGCCTGTCAAATATTTGGCTGAAAGGTAGTCTTCAGGAGTGCCTTCGGTTCTGATTTAGCAGGGTGTCTGGTGCCTGTAGTCTCGGGAGTTCCTCCAGTCTCTGTCAGGACAGTAAGTCTGGTCTTTTTTTGTGAATTTGAATTTTGTTCTACATTTTTCTCCTGCTCTGTCCAGCACCCTATATTGTGATCCTGTTAGAGCGATTGGTAGTGGTAGCCAGGCACCATCTAGTTCTTTTGGGCTCAGGCTGGTGGAGGCTGTGGTTCATGCAGTCCGTTAGTCCGTTGGACTAATATTCTGCTTGTATCTTTGGTTTTCTTCATTCTTTGCTCCGGACGGGATGGGACCGACGTATCTTAGATGATCACTCGCAAGCTTTTAAGACCCCAGCCGCTACTCACCAAAGTTGAATGTAGAACATTTTCTTTATGAACTGTGTTATGCCAATTGAACTAGATGTCCCCTGAGACTATGTTTTCCAGCCCTCAAGGTGTTTGGATGTGCCTAGGAAGCTTCTGTGACTTTGCCTTGGTCAGGTTGTGCTGACTTCCCCTATGTTGGGTGTTGTTTTTCCCATCCCCAGAGGTAGCACTTGTCTACTGTCTAGTTAGTGATTCCCCCCTCCACCTCCCCTCGTAACCATCAAAGATTGTTTTTTTCTGTGTGTAAACCTTTTCTTGAGTTTTTATAATAGTGGTTTCAAACAATATTTCTCCTTTTGTGATTGACTTATTTTAATCAGGATAATGCTCTCCAGATTCATCCATGTTGTGAGATGTTTCACGGATTCATCATTGTTCATTATTGTTACCTAGTATTCCATTGTGCGTATGTACCATAATTTATCCATTCATCTGCTGGTGGGCACTTAGGTTGTTTCCATTTTTTGCTACTGTGAATAATGGTGCAGTAAACATTGGTGTGCATATGTCTACTTGTGTGACGGCTCTTATTTCTCTAGGATATATTCATTTAGGAGTGGGATTGCTAGATCACGTGGTATTTCTATTTCTAGCTTTCTAAGGAGGCACCATATCGTTTTCCATAGTGGTTGTACCATTTTGCATTCCCACCAGCAGTGCGTAAGAGTTCCAATCTCCCTGCAACCTCTCCAGCATTTATTATTTTCTGGTTTTTTGTTTTGTTTTGTTTTTTTGATTTGTGCCAGTAATGTCAGGGTGAGATGGTATCTCATTGTGGTTTTGACTTCCATTTCTCTAATGGCTAATGGTCATGAGCATTTTCTCCTGTGTCTGTTAGCCACCTGAATGTTTTATTTGGGTGAAGTATCTGTTCACTTCCTTTGCCCATTTTTTAATTGGATTATCTGTCTTTTTGTTGTTGGGATGTTGAAGTATTTTATAGATTTTAGAGATTAGACCCTTGTAAGATATGTCATAGCCAACATTTTTTTCCCAGTCTGTAGGTTCTCTTTTTACTCTTTTGGTGAAGTCTTTTGATGGCATAAGTGTTTAATTTTTAGGAGCTCCCAATTATCTAGTTTATCTTCTGGTATTTATGCATTATTAGTTATGGTTTGTACTGTATTTATGCCATGTATTAGGGCCCCTAGCGTTGTCTCTATTTTTTCTTCCACGATCTTTATTATTTTAGGTTTTATATTTAGGTCTTTGATCCGTTTTGTGTTAGTTTTGTGTATGGTGTCAGGTATGGGTTGTGTTTCATTTTTTTATAGTTGGATATCCAGTTTTGCCAGCACCATTTGTTAAAAAGACTGTCTTTTCCCCCATCTAATGGATTTTGGTCCTTCGTCAAAGATCAGCTGACCATAGGTGGATGGATCTATGTTTGGGTTTTCAATTCTGTTCCATTGGTCTATGTACCTGTCGTTGTACCAGTACCAGGCTGTTTGATGACCGTGGCTGTATAGTCAGTTCTGAGATCAGGTAGTGTGAGGCCTCCTACTTTTTTCTTTTTCTTCAGTAATGCTTTGCTTATCCAGGGCCTTGTTCCTTTCCATATAAAGTTAATGATTAATTTTTCCATCTTGGAAAAATGTTGTTGGTATTTGGATTGGGACTACATTATATCTGTAGATTGTTTGGGGTAGAATTGACATTTTCACATTGTTGAGTCTTCTATCCGTGAACATGGTATGTTTTTCCACTTATGTAGGTCTCTTAGTTTCTTGCAGTAGTGTTTTTTAGTTTTCTTTGTATAAGTCTTTTAAGTAACTGGTTAGATTTATTCCTAAGTATTTTGTCTTTTTAGGGGCTATTATAAATGGTATTGTTTTCCTGATTTCCTTTTCAGAGTTCTCTTTGTTGGTGTATAGGAATCCAATTGATTTTTATATGTTGATCTTGTATTCTGCTACTCTGCTGAATCTTTCTCTTAGTTCCAGGAGTTTTCTTGTGGGATCTTTGGGCTTCTCTATATGTAGTATCATATTATCTGCAAATAGAAATAGTTTCATTTCTTCTTTTCCAATTTGAATGCCCTTTATTTGTTTTTCTTGCCTCATTGCTCTAGCTGGGTCTTCCCACACAATGTTAAATAGGAGTAGTGATAAAGGGCATCCTTGTCGTGTTCCTGTTCCAGGGGGAATACTTTCAGCCTCACTCTACTGAGAATGATGTTGGCTGTTGGTTTTGTATACATGTCCTTTATTATGTTGAGGAATTTCACTTCTGTTCCTATTTTATTGAGAGTTTTTATCAGGAATGTGTGTTGGACTTTATTAAATGCCTTTTTGGCATTAATAGAGATGATCATGTGATTCTTTTCTTTTGTTCTATTTATGTGGTGGATTGTATTCTATGATTTTTTTTTAACGCTTTATTTTAATATAATTTCAAACCTGTAGAAAAGTTGTGAAAATGCTTTTAAGGACTACTCATATATTTTTTACCCAGATTGACAAGTTGTTTACATTTCACTTCTTTGCTTTGTCATTGACCATCAGCCAAGTACCATCAGAAATATGCCTGTGATCACCCAAAGTCCGTTAATTGGGGAAAAGACAGTCTCTTTAATGAATGGTGCTGGCATAACTGGATATCCATCTGCAAAAAACTTAAAACAAGATCCATACCGCACACCATGCACAAAAACTAACTCAAAATGGATCAAAGACTTAAATATGAAATTGAAAATGATAAAGATCATGGAAGAAAAAATAGGGACAATGCTAGAAGCCTTAATACATGGCATAAACACAATACAAGCCATAAATAACAACGCACAAGCACCAGAAGAGAAACTAGATAACTGGGATCTCCTAAAAATCAAACACTTACGCTCATCAAAAGTCCTCACCAAAAGAGTAAAAAGACAACCTACAGACTGGGAAAAAATTTTTGGCTATAACAAATCCAGTCAGCATCTAATCTCTAAAATCTACAAAATGTTGCGAAACCTCAACAACAAAACACAAATAACCTGATTAAAAAATGGGCAAAGGATATGAACAGGCACTTCACCAAAGAAGATATTCAGGCAGCTAATAGACACATGAAGAAATGCTCACGATCATTAGCCATTAGAGAAATGCAGATCAAAACTACAATGAGG
>NW_004444152.1:2268963-2364300 GCF_000243295.1 Trichechus manatus latirostris
GAGGAACCCAGGAAAGCATGGCCCCTGGATTCTCTATCAGCCCAGAACTAGAAGAATTTCCGAGGCCAACTCTTCAGACAGGGATTGGAGTAGACTGTGGGACATAAAGTGATGCTAGTGAGGAGTGTACCTCTTAGCTCCAGTAGATACAAGAGACTAAACGGGCAGCTTCTGTCTGGAGGTGAAATGGGAAGGCAGAGAGGGTTAGGAGCTGGTTGAATGGACATGGGGAACCGGGTGGAAAGGAGGAGTGTGCTGTCGCAGTATGAGGAGAGCAATTAGAGTCACATAACTATGTATAAATTTTTGTATAGGAGACTAACTTGAAATGTAAACTTCATTTAAACTACAAAAATAAAAATAAAAGGAAATATGCCTGTAATCAAAGACAGGTTACTTTAAATTTCTGCAGGAAGAAAGCCCACATGTCGGGAAATCATGGGGTGTCTTGGTAAGAGGCAGTTAGGAGGGATGGGTTAATAGGGTTTTAGCATAGCATATTAGATGCTTTCAGATGTTTTATTAGATAATAGTAGTTAATGATTTTATCTATTATATAATAGTAGATAACATCCTAATCGCTAATCTGCAGTCCACATTTAAATGTGTTCTTTTCTTCCTAAAAAGTCTTTTATGAAAGTGCTCCCCCTACCCCGAGTTCAGGGTCCAGTTTGTGCATTGCCTTTAGTAGTTGTCATGTTTGTATATAGTCTTCTATAATCTGGAAAGATTCCTCAGCCTTTCATTGTCTCTTTTGTTCTTGATGTTTTTGAAGAGTATGGGCAAGGTATTTTAGAGAAAGGCCTTCATTTGAGGTTTATCTGGTATTTTTGATGGTTTGATTCAGATTATGCATTATCAGTATGGATACACAGAAGTTATGATGTATCCTTTTCAGTGCAGCATATTAGGAGTCCAGTGATGCTGGTTTGTCCCAGTATTGGTGATCTCACTTTCTTCACTTAGCTAAAGTGACATCTGTCAGATTTCTCCATGGTAATGTTACTATTAGTAGTCATTCTGTTAAGATCAGCTTCCTCTTCTCCCGTATTCATTCAAATATAAATTTTCTTTCAATATGGACTCAGAATTCAGTCTTGTTAATCTTAAAGTGATGTAGGTAATCAAATTATTCTTTTTACCAGCTTCATTGAAATATACATGTTGTAGAATCCACCCATTTCAGGTGTACAATTCAATGATTTTTAGTAACTTTACTGAGTGGTGCAACCATCACCATAAATCAGTTTGAGAATGTATTGGTGTCTCCAGTAAGATCCCTCATGCCCATTGTCAGTTAATCCCCATTCTCACCTCAGGCCTCATATAGCCGCTAACTTACTTTCTGTATCTGTAGACTTTCCTTTTGTAGGAATTTCATATAGATAGAATCATATAATATGTACTCTTTGTTGACTGCCTTTTTTCACTTAGTATGGTTTCAAGGTTCATCCATGTTGTAGCATGGACGTATTTTTTTCCTTTGTATTACAAAACTATTTTTCCATTGTATGGATAGGCCACGCTTTGTCCATTCAGGTGAACATTTAGATTGTTTCTGGTTTGAGGCTTTTATGAAGAATTCTGCTATGAGCATACACATGCAAGTTTTTATACAGGTAAGTCTTTGTGTGGACATGTGTTTTCATTTTTCCTGAGTAAATACCTAGGCTTGGAAATGCTAGGTCAAGTGGTAGTTCGATGTTTAACTTTTTGAGAAACTGCTAAACATTTCTAAAGAGGCTTTTTTCTTTTTTTTCAAATTATTTTTTTGCAGAATCTTGTATTGTTTTAATAAAAACTAAAAATATTTTTCTCTTCTCCACTCATGTTGATCAGGTTTTATCCTTCATGTTTTCTTTAATTAGTTTTATCAACCTGTACACAGAATCTTTGTGTAAAATGTTCAGGGATACCAGAAGATTTGTCAGGCACTTGCATTACACCTTTTACCTCTATGTTGGTAAAAAGGCCTATTTTGGACCTTTCTGCTTAACACCGGAAGTGCACTTGTTCTCACACCTTATAGAAAATGGTTGTGCATGCCAATTTAAATATTATAATTAAGGCAACATTTTATTAGGGAAGATAGCCAAGCTAGTTTAAAAGACTTTTCTGGGATCACATGTGACCTTTACTCAATAGACAAATCACATCAGAAGTCTTCATATCTTACCATGTTCCTTTGGTTGAAATTACATTTATAAGAATAATCGCATACCACAGAGTATTACGTGCTTTTCTGTAGCTACAAGAAAACAAAAACCCTGAAAGTATTCTAATACTTCCACCTCACAGCAGTCCCATCAGGAGGGGCTCTTATACTCCCTGTTTTACAGATGACAGAATTGAGGCAAAGAGACATTATTAATTTGCCCAAGATGACACAGCTTGTGTAAAGCTGTGCTAGGATTTGAACCCACATGTATACTGGTCCTAGAGCTAACTCTTGCTTGGTACATTATATTATCTCAATTTTTATTATACCAGAATCTGAATTGCCACCTTGGGAACCACAAGGCAACTCTGGTGATGAGGCCAGTGTGTGTAGTTGTGTACATTGTTCCCTGAATCACACTGAAAGGGGTAAAGGGCATCTGGTCTCCATGCCATGATCTACTTATCAAGCTGTGTGCATCTGTAGCCACCACGAGAAACTGATCCCTTGGCTAATTCGCAGTAAACATCCATGAAGGTGAGTGACATCCCTAGCCACCTTTTTATGTCTTCTTTCTCCTTCCTCAGTTTGGCCTTCCCAGGACTCTGTGTATCTCAGGACTCTGTATATCACCAGAAGTAGGAAGAAAAATGAGCACATTTATGGTGAGTGGGCTTACCTTTTTGCTCTTAAAATTCTTCTCATTACGCAGATTGGACACTTGGTTTTCTCATTCTTGTAAAGCCTCAAGGAGAACAGTAGACATTTGAGGACCTTCTGTGTGCTTGCTTTGTCTGTTTTTGGTTTACTTTGGATTTATTTTTAGTTTTTGTTTTATTTTTATCTTTTCTTTTTCTTTCAAAAGTAAAAGAATGACTAGGAATGAACAGTTCTCCTACTTTACTACTTCTTTGCTTGCTAATCTAACTATGTTTATTTTCTAACACTTTTTCCTAATATACCTTTATAACTATATTTGTATTCATGATATACACCTAATTTTAAATTGTGCTTTTTTAATTTAATATAAAGCATTCATTTGTTATAGTTAATATCATTTTCCAATTGAATTGTTGCATCTTTTATTTTTAACCACTTTTAACTCATAAAAATTTATTTGCTTTCTGAATTTTACTGTTTTAAACAACACTACAGTGATAGTTTTCTTGCATAAAACATTTTCTCCTAGAAATCAATTCTGAAAAAGTGCTCCTTCTCTATGGTGTACTGGTAGCTCAATATTGAAAAGGTTCATTTGACATTTGGTACATTGGGTGTTTGGTAGAATATTCAAATATGCCACAGTGCAACAGGGCCAATATTGTTGGATGTTATCATGTAGGAAGAGCTAGATTCTGTGTTACCATGCTAGAGCCATTCTCTGTTTGTGTTTTACTGTTTGTTTTTTTTCTTCTTCATGTATTAATTACTTTTATGAAAGCAATACATAACCTTAGTTTAAATCATCCCAGGATAATACTAGAAGATTTGCCAAGCATTTGCATTCTGTCACTACATCTACTCCTCATTGAGGAGGTGCTTGGTCTCTTCATTTTAAAGACGTGAAATATGAGAAGCCTGTTAAGGTTCCCACAGGAAATCAAGAAACAGGAGTGTTAGGCATCCTGTTAGAGTGAAAGAGAGAGACGTGAGGAAAGAGACCCATACACCAGTAGTGTGGGTGCCTGGAGTGTTGTCCTGAGTGATGATTTCCAGAGGTGATGCTGCTCCTCTCCTGGCTCCTCTTCTCTGCACCTCTTCTCTTCCCAGTGACCTCCTCTTCAAGTGCACTGCAGTGGTCAGAGCTCCAGCCATATGAATACAGTGATTAGCCCAGTGGTGTTATAAAATTTTTAAATTCTTCCTTGGCAAAAGATACTTATACAGTGTTACAAGAACAAATAACTACTTTGGTGGAAGTATTTACAATATATATGCTAGAAAAAGACATAACATTTAGTGTAGAACTATTAGAGTCACAAACAACAACTGTTACCGTCGAGTCAGTTCCGACTCATTGTGACCCTATAGGACAGAGTAGAACTGCCCCATAGGATTTCCAAGGTGCGCCTGATGGATTCGAACTGCCGACCTTTGGTTAGCAGCTGTAGCTCTTAACCACTGTGCCGCCAAGGTTTCCATTAGAGTCACAGGATAAAGGAAAATATCAGTAGAAATACAGCAAAGATCATGAACAGACAAGGTAAAAAGGAGAAATAGAAATAACCAATAAACATGTTTATTTATAATTGAATAAGTGAGAATTCTAAAAATGAGTTTTTTTTCTTTTTTTTAGTCAGGTGATCAAAATGAAGTAAAAATTTACAAACTGCCATTTTATGAAGAGTTAGGGTTACTTCTGCTTGAAGATGAGTGAAGGAGGAAGAAAATCTGGCATTTGATCATAAGTTTAAATATGCTTATTGACATTTTAATTTTCATTTTAAATCAGACAAGGGAGGAAGATGTACATAAAAAGATGTTCTTTTTAGGACGGGTTATAATTAGAAAAATATTTAAAATTAAATGTAAATTTTTAGAACTGATAAATACAGATCATCAGTACCATGGTGCAAATGCCTTCAAACATCACAGGTAAGGCCACAGCTCTCCACAAGACTGTCCTCACTGCAGACATCTGCTCCGAGCTTAGCACCACCCTCACTTTTGACCAGCTGACTCTAAATTCAGGGATGTCAGTACTCCATCTGGTTCAATAATTTGCTGAAACATCTCACAGAGTGTAAGAAAGACTATACTTAAAATACATTTTTATTATATCAAAAGGTTATAAATCAAAACTAGCCAAAGGGAGAGATGCATAGGGCTAGGTCTTGGAGGGTCCAGGTGATGAAATGAGTTCCTTTATGTGGCCTTTTGCCTTGGTTCTTTGGAAAAACAGCTTGAGGGATTTTTCCCCTAAGCCCTGAGGAGTTACCTTTGCCCTAGTTTTCCATCCCAGAGGGTTACTTTTGTCCAGGTTGATTGACATTTCCTGAGTAAGCTGTAAATAGCTTGGTTTGATGCTTTTTATCTGGTCCTGGGCTGCAGCCTGCCCTGTGATTGGTATACACCTTGCACTGATTGGTTAATAGACTATGCAGATGAGGTGAGTTGTAGCCCAGCTACGCCTGCTATGCAAATGCAGTGTCTGTGGCCTACTTAGAGGGGATTGGTCAGTTTGTGGCCCTGATGGGAGTGCCCTTTCTTGAAATGGACCAGGAGTTTGTGTATTTAAGCAGCCAGCCCCACAGAGGTTTAGTACACAAAAAGAAGCAGGCAAACAGGAAGCAGGAAGAAGCAGAAGGAAGCAGGGGAGACAGAAAGAAGCAGGAAGATAAGCAGAAAGAAGCGAGAGAGAGAAGAGGCAAGAACCTCCTAAAAGGGCCATAACAGTCAAGGGATGTAACACTAAAGACAGCTACAGGCTCAGAAGGTGCCCAGAGGCAGAGCCAGCAGCAACAGGCCCAGAAGGGGCTCAGCAGCAGAGCTGGTGGTGACAGATGGCAGGGCCAAGAGTAGCCTGTCCTCAGCGGCTAAGAGGAGGCCTGCACAGTCAGTTAAGAGAAGCTGAGAGTTGTCCGCACTGAAGAAGGGAGACTTTGCCTACATGCTTCCTGCTCCTGTATTGTAGCCTGTTGATCCTGATCCCGAGTTGTACCCTGTTCCTTCATAAACCGCATAACTTTAAATATGATCTGTGAGTTCTGTGTGGCCATTGCAACAGATTAGCGAACACAGCAGAGAAGTAGAGAGTGCCGGGGGAGGGATAGCTGGTGTTAGAGTTGGTATAACGGTTGGAGAGCGGAGCTGCGTCTGACCTCCACCTCATAGGGATTGGCCTTGGGCTGATCTTGATTTGCGTTATCCCCCCTGAAGTTAGGCAGGTTCTGACGGTACTACTATTACTGCTAGTCCCGTTTTACAGTCCTAAACACAAAGCTTCCATTCTTTTCAAAGACACATCACCTTCCTGGCACATCAGTGTGTGACAGTATGCAGCATATTGTCAGCCAGGGAAGCTAACCTGAGCTTTGGTATCCAGAGTTTTTATTGGGATATCATTATAGGCATGATTGGTTCAATCAGGACCCCATGATTGAACTCAATCTCCTGTTCCTTGGTATCATGTGTCTCAAAGCTCCAAACCTCTGATCATATGGTTGATCTTCCTGGTATGACCATCCCCCATCATCAGTCATCATGTTAGCATAAACTACCAGGTATTGTCCCAGGAGACCACCAGGAATAATAAAGACACTCTGCCTACCAGGAACCAGGGACAAAGTCCAGCCAAATTCTTTAATTCACACCTGGAATATTGTACAGCTATGAAATAGGTAAGTTACAATAATAATAACAGTAATAGCTGAGGTTTATAAGCACTTATTCTGTGCCACATGCTGTTACAAGTGCCATGTGTGTATATAGAAGAGAGAGAGAGGAAGGAGGTGGGTGCTGTCAAATTCTGTTGAAATTAAATTGGTAAACTTTATAGGGTAGTTTCCAGTATGAGTCAGAAAGTAAAATGTGTCCTAGCATCAGCATACAACATATATAGAGTTCTAGGGGTTTACTTAATTATAATCTAAGGACACCAAGTAAAAGTACAAGGGCTTTCATTTATTACCTCACTTTCAGTGAAGCTAAGGAAAATCAATGTATGGCATTGGCAAGGTAGAGGAAAAGCTGAGAAATCTGCAAATTGACCCATGTCTGTCAAAATCCCATACAATTCCCCCTCTCCCCATCCTCTCAATCTTGTCAGTGCTGCCTCTTTTCAAGTGGATGATAGTTGTAACACTTTGTATGTGTGCTTAATGTTTTAGAAATCAGTGACATTCAAGGATGTGGCCGTTGTCTTCAATGAGGAAGAGCTGGAGTTGCTGAATTCCTTCCAGAGGAAGCTGTACCGAGAAGTGATGCTGGAGAACTTCAGGAACCTGGTCTCTTTGGGTGAGGACAGCCTCCATCTGGAGTTTCTTTATCTCAAGAGCTCAAGACTTTGGGGCTCCTGGAATGGTCACCTGAATTTGGGGAATGGACTCTCCTACTAACAATTTTTTATGAAATAAAACACAGTAGAAATGATCAGAGTAGCTTCATAGGGTCCTACATGATCTGGTCTTTGGTCCCTACTTCCTGTCTTAATATACCACCTGTCTTCTTGCTAATTGCCCTCCTTGTTTTTCAGACATGCCAAGGATGTTCTCTTAGTCTCCTATTGCTTTTATTAAAAAAAACTGCAAATTTGGTGACTTAAACAACACAGATTGTTTGTCTTACAGTTCTGTAGGTCAGAAGTCCAACGTGGGTCTCATTTTGCTAAAATCAAGATGTTGGCCAGTATGTATTCCTTTCTGGAGACTCTAGGGGAGAAGTCATTTCCTTGCCATTTCCAGCTTCTAGAGGCTGCCAAATTCCTCAGATTGTGGACCCCATCCTGCTTTTGCAAAGCCCACAACATTGCATCACTCTGATCATTCTTCTGTAGTCACTTTTCTCTCTAACTTTCCTGCTGGCTCGTCCACTTTTAGGGACCCTTTTCAATACATTGGGTCCACCAGATAATGAAGGATAGTCTTCCTATTTTAGTGTTAGCTGATTTGCAACCTTAATTTCCATTTGCCACATAATCTAACATATTCTCAGTTCCCAGAATTAGGATTTGGAAATGTCTTGGGTATCATTATTCTTCCGATTAGATGCAGAATCTGCCTCAGGCACCTTTACTTGCTCTTCTCTCTGCCTGGAACACTTTCACCTAAAATCTTCCTGGCCCACTTCTTTACTTCATTCAGGTCAATGCTCAGTTTTGATATCGCAAGAGTGGCCTTCTCTGACCCTATTTAATATAGCATCCTTTCTATGTTCTCCTTGCCCTAACATACATATTTTTTGTTTATTTGCTTGTCATCTCTCTCTCCCACTGGAATAGTATCTCCAGGAATGAAAGAATTTTGTCTTTTTTATTGTTGTCTCTTCAGGGCCTAGAATTGTCCTGGTACATGGCAGATATCTGGACATATTTGTTGACTTAATGAATAAGCGTAGTGCCCAAGGGGACCTCAGTGTTGTCAGAAAGACATACAGTAAGCAAAAATTACCTAGATAGCATACAGATGGTAATAAGTACTATGTACAGTATAAACAGAGTCAAACCCAAAGAACCAAACTCATTACTATTGAGTCGATTCCGACTCATAGTGACCCTATAGGACAGAGTAGAACTGCCTCGTAGGGTTTCCAAGGAGCGAATGGTGGATTTGAACTGCCGACCTTTTGGTTAGCTGCCAAGCTCTTAACCACTGTGCCACCAGGGCTCCAGATAGAGTCAGGGGGATGGAAATTGCCAGAGGTGAATTGACTGCGGACAGGGTTTATTATTTTTCATTGAACTCATTGATGGACTGACACTTGAGCAAAGACCTCAAAAAAGTATGGAACCATTCGTGCAAGTATCTTACCTGGATAACATTCCAGGCAGAATGTACCTCCCTTTGTAGGAGTGACATTCAGAAAATTACACTGTGCCCTGTTCCATTCCTTCTCCCCAGCTCTGTCTCTGTTGTCAAAGATTGCTCACTGGTTCACTTTTTTTCCTGGAGATTGAACATCTGTCAGGTTTCAGAATAGTGTATGTCATCATTTCAACTTTCTTTTCCCATCGTCCTCATGGGGGAATCTTCTCAGCAGGATTTAAAGGAGTTCTCTCTATACTTATATGCTGTGTTTTAGTAAGGGATAATGCATTTTTCTCCCAAACTTGCAAGTCATCGCAACTATTCCAGAGCCTCTCAGTTCCCTAGACACTGGAGTAATTTTCCTATAAAACAACTATAAATAGAATTATACATGAACTGATTAAATGTTTGCTAAACCAGATGAGACAGCTTTTAATTGACTATTCCTACAGGGAGAGAAGTGAAATTCTCCTCCGTAAAAATTTCCTTACAAATACTTTTTAACATTTAATTGAGAAGTTTAATGAAAAAAAAAGAAAATCTCTATAGGCTTAGATGTCTTTGTATAAATTTAGAAACTTTGGAGTACTAGTAAGCGTAAACATTTTGGAAACTACATTTCTAAACAAATTATTTTAGAGGTAGTCAACAATTTGTAATAATTGTCAACTAATTTATTGTCCATATCAACACAGAAAAATAAGATTCTGTGTACATATTGTGCAGATTAAACATAGCTGTGTGATATTTAGGCTGTATAACAAACGAAAATAGGTTAACTTTTGATTGTGTCATACCTTTTCCTTAAAGTTCTTATTGATTCATTTTCATTATCAACATAATTTTTATAGCTATAATTTATTACTGAAGATTCTATACTGGCTTTGAAATTGAATAGAAATAGCAACAGATTAATAATTTATATCATATTAAAATTTTTTTAAATTAAGTCTTTGATTTCTAAATTGTGCCTCACATAGTTGATTTGATATGGTCTAATGGGTCTCATTTTGCACTCACCTACTAACCTAAAGGTTAGTGGCTTGAACCACCCAATAGTGCTGTGGAAGAAATGCCTGGCAATCTGTCATAAAGATTATACTCAAGAAAACCCTGTGGAGCACTTTATAACGCATGGGGTCACCATGAGTCTAAATCAACTTGAAGGCAATGGGGTTTTTTGTTTTGTTTTGTTTTTTTAATTGATCTTGTTAATGCTACTGTTTAGGAGTCCACTGGACTTCCTCTTCCTTTTTGTTGGCATGTATACTATAGAACATGATACGCAGTGGAAATGATAAACTAAACCTCCTCTGGATTCATTAAAGTCTCGCACCCTGTTCTAAATGTGCAATCTTGAAAACTTAAACCTATCTGTATCTCTAAATTCTCTGTCCTTTCAGGAGGCAAGTTCCCAAAGGAGATGGAGACTACTTCACAAACAAGGCAACAGGAGGAACTTTTCTGCTGGCAAATCTGGCAACAAATTGCAAGTGACTTAACCAGGTGTCAAGACTCCATGATAAACAGTTCTCAGTTCCACAAACAGGGTGATTCAGCCTTCCAGGTTGGGGCAGGACTATCTATTATTCACAAATCAGAGAAACTTTATCAGTATAATGAATGTACAGAAACCTTCAGTGATGCCTCCAGCTTTGATCTTCCTCAGCAGTTACACTCAAGAGAGACGTCTCACGTATGTTCTCAGTGTGGAAAAAGCTTCCGTTATAGCTCAGGTCTTCGTAATCATCATAGAGTTCACATGGGAGAGAACTGCTATAAGTGTGATGAGTGTGGGAAGAAATTTAGTCAGAAACCACATCTGCAGACTCATCAGAAAGTCCACACTGTAGAGAAACCACACAAATGTGAGGAATGCGGGAAAGGCTTCAGTCGTAAATCAGCACTTACTGTACATTGCAAAGTCCACACAGGAGAGAAACCTTACAATTGTGAAGAATGTGGAAGGGGTTTCATTCATGCCTCGCATCTTCAGGAACATCAGAGAATCCACACTGGGGAGAAACCATTCAAATGTGATGTATGTGGTAAGAATTTCCGTCGTAGATCAGCACTTAATACTCACTGCATGGTCCATACAGGAGAGAAACCATACAGATGTGAGGAGTGTGGGAAAGGCTTCACTTGTAGTTCAAATCTTTGTATTCATCAGAGGGTTCACACTGGAGAGAAGCCTTATAAGTGTGAGGAATGTGGTAAGAGCTTCATTCAGCCTTCCCAATTTCAAGCCCATCAGAGAATCCACACTGGAGAGAAACCATACATATGTAAGGTGTGTGGGAAGGGCTTCATTTACAATTCAAGTTTTCAAGCCCACCAAGGCATCCACACTGGAGAGAAACCATACAAATGTGAGGAGTGTGGGAAGAGCTTCAGGATGAAAATTCATTATCAAGTTCATTTGGTAGTCCACACAGGAGAAAAGCCCTATAAATGTGACGTGTGTGGGAAGGGTTTCCGCCAGCGTTCGTATCTGAAAATCCATCAGAAGGGCCACAGCGTAGAGAAACCTTATAAATGTGAGGAGTGTGGGCAAGGCTTCAATCAGAGTACACGCCTTCAAGTTCACCAGCTGATCCATACTGGTGAGAAACCGTACAAATGTGAAGAGTGTGGGAAAGGCTTCAGTCGCAGAGCAGATCTTAAAATTCATTGTAGAATCCACACAGGAGAGAAACCCTATAATTGTGAAGAGTGTGGAAAGGGCTTCAGTCAGGCATCACATCTTCTGACCCATCAGAGGATCCACAGTGGAGAAAAACCATTCAGATGTGAAGTGTGTGGAAAGAACTTCAGTCGGAATTCACACCTTGAAGCCCATCAAAAAGTGCATAATGGAGAAAAGCCATATAAATGTGGAGAGTGTGGAAAGGGCTTCAAGTGGAGCTTGAATCTTGACATGCATCAGAGGGTCCACACAGGAGAGAAACCTTATAAGTGTGAGGAGTGTGGTAAGTACTTCAGTCAGGCCTCAAGTCTTCAACTTCATCAGAGTGTCCACACTGGAGAGAAACCGTACAGATGTGATACGTGTGATAAAGTCTTCAGTCGATCTTCACAACTTCAGTATCATCAGCGAGTTCACACAGGAGAGAAACCTTACAAATGTGAGGTATGTGGTAAGAGCTTCAGTTGGAGATCAAATCTTGTAAGTCATCACAAAACCCATGCTGGTGATAAAATTTCTGAAAGTGATAATAGTGGTAAGAACATTAGAGAAGCATCACACGAAAGAAGTTCTACAAAGTGATGTTTTCTAAGAATTTAATTTGCAACCTGAATTCTTCTAATCATCATGTCTCAGGAGAGAAAACATTTATTTATATCTGTATTTCACCCATAGTGCAACATAGCCAGAGGTCAACACACCACACAGCAGAGAACATTTTGAAGTGGTGCAGGAAGGGCTTCAGTCAGATCCTTGGCATTTATTATGTATCACTCAAGAGACAGGCCTTGGAAAGAATAAGAGTTTGATCTGGCCTTTAACAAAAGCGTAACGATGTGCATGCCAAAATTGATGTCCACTGGAATGTAAGCTCCATGAGGGCAGGAACTTTGCTGCAGCATCAGTACAACCTTAGGATTGACTACACTTTGTAGGTATGCTCAATACTTGTTTGTTAATGAATCAAAAAGAGAAAATGTAGAATATTTGAAAATTTTTATCCAGAAGAGGAAACTTGCAAAAATGAATATTTCAAAGAACAAACATTAGTTTAAATGTGGAAAACCACTCAGTACTGCAGTCTGCAATATTAACAGGGTGTTAACTTATTGCAGTTGACTCCTGTCCTCCCCACAGCCTCTGTTTTCAACTTGGATCTTATTATTTGTGGGTCTGTCTACTGTTCTATCAGTTGTAACACTACAAATTTCACTATCTTTTACGATTTTTCTGACAATGGAGACTGAAAAAGTTTGTTAACTTTGCTACAAGTTATTGCATATTAAACAATTGAATTGGTTTTCAGTGTTCTTAAAGCAAGGATTTATCATAACACTTTGAAAGTATCAGAAATAGTTACCAATGACCAAAAAATGTTTTAGTCAACTTTGAATTGATCATTGATATCTGGTTTTCTGCATTTCAACCAAGGCTTTGATATGGTTGCTTTCTAATTGCTGTAGCATCTTTTTTTTTTTTTCCCAACCAAAACAGCTGAGGTAGACGCTATGCCATATTTGAAGGACATTAATACTGGCAAGTTCCCTACTGCATATTCTTCCCCCACACCCATAAAACAAATACCAAAAAAAGTATAAGAATTTGATAATTGTATCAAATGTATTCATTATGGGGACAGAACTGATATTTATACTTTTCTGTATTGTAGTAATGTATGATTTCTTGAAAAGGGTGTATTTTTAGATGTGTAATAATGCTTTTCTTTAATTTGGAGATCATACAGCTATGAGATTAAAATACAGAAAAATGTTTAGCACATCAGTGATGTGACTGAAATTTTTCAAATGGAAGTAGCAAGCATTCATTTACAGGAATTTTAGTTTTGATACATTCTTGTAATAGTATGACGCCATTGAAATGATGGCATAGACATATTTACAGGATAATATATGAATGTTAGAAGATGATGCATTGTAGCTTTCATAGTGTCACACACAAATGTGTGTGCATGTGTGCACATACGTAAGATAATTTTTAAGGGAGTCCTCACCCTTAGTGGTTTTCTCTGGCAAGAAGTGTTTTGTGGGATTTTATTATTTCATAAATTACATTTTAAAATTTCAATGAACATTAGCATTACCAAATGAGGCAATCATGTACAATAGAATTTGAAAAAGTATTAATATCAATCCTTTATAATTAGGACACATAATATGATTGCTGTATATTATATAGCATCTAAAATTTTAATAAGACCCCAGAAATCAATTAAAAAAAAAAATTCTCTGGTTGTTTGAATACATAGATAAATTAATGAATGTGAGCACCTATATGTTTGCAGTTAATGCCTGTGACACTTCTTTAATCATAAATCCATAACGGAGAGGGCAAATCCTGGAGATAAGAACAAAGTGAGTATACATGTGTTGTGGAGGTAAAAAAAAAAATAAAGATTCCCTGAGGAAAAGATGCATTTAGGGAGGCAATATAGCACGACAGTAGTGGACTCTCTCAGAATGTGGAACCAGCAGGGACAAAGCAGGTTTAGGTGCCATTCTATACTCCTTAGACACTACAGGGATATTTTAAGTGTATTTGATTAAAGGGCTTACTCAGTGTCTTGGTTACCTAGTGCTGTCGTAACAAATACCACAGGTGGGTATCTTTAAAGGACAAATTTATTTTCTCACAGTTCTGGAGGCAAAATGTTCAAATTCAGGGTGTGGTTCTAGGGAGAGGTTCTGCCTTGTCCGTTGTTCCCAGTTATTCAGTCAAACAGGAATCTAGGTGTTGCTCTGAAATATTTTGTTGATGGGATGAGAGCACATAATCAGTTGAGTTTAAATCAAGGAGATTATCCTAGATACTCTGGGTGTACCTGACTCAATCAGTTAAAAGGCCTTGAGAGCACAGTTGAGGCTTCTTTGAAGATAGGAATTCTGTGGATACTAGCTTCAGCTCACACCTGAGAGTCCAGCTTGCCTTCTTGATCACCTGCCCTGTGTATTTTGAGTCAGCCCCCACAATCAAGTAAGCCAGTTCCTTGCAATAAATCTTAATGTATATCTCTTACTGGTTCTGTTTCTCTGCTTGAACACTAACTGATAGAGGTTTTGGTACCAGAAGTAGATTTAGAGGAACAGGATTTTAAGGATAAGTTTTCTGATTTTTTTTTTCCATTCATACATTTGTTGAATGTATGATACATTTATTTGAGTAATATATCAATGGGTGGAACCAAGAGGTTCTAATGTATGAATTTGGTCAATTTTAGTAGATACTTGCAAGTAGTATTTCAAAGTAGTTATACCAATTCACTTTTTTACCAGTGGTATGCAAGTGTTGGCATCTTTGCCAACATTTGTTTTCACTTTCTTAAATTTTAGCCTTCTGGTCGGAATGTAGTGCTTTCGCATACTAATTTAATTTGCATTTTTGTTATGTCTAATAGAGTTTAGTATCTTCATTGATAATTGGCTACTTCCTCTTTTCTGAAATGTTTATTCTGTATTGTGCCCATGTTTGTGTTGCCTGTCTTTTTCATAATGATTGGAGGATTTATATTCTGCAGATGAATCTTTTGTGTCATACATGTTTTTTAAGTCTCTCACTTTTGCCTTTTCACTCTGTTAAAGGTGCGTTTTGATGAACTTAGGTTCTTCACTTCAAAATACTCCAGTCTTTCGTAGTTTTTTTTTTTTTCCCCATAGTTTGTGATTTTCTTGGTCTTCCTTAAGAAGTTTTTCCTCTTCCAAGGAAACAAAGTTCTCTTATGCTTCTTTCCTAAAAGTATCATTGTTTGACGTTTCAAGTTTAAACCTGCAGTATTTCTGGATTTAATATTTTTGTAATTGTCAGATAGTGATCAATATTTTTTCCCGTATGGATATTCTGTTGATCCAGAACAACATAAGGACCTCTTTCCCCTCCCTGCTTCAGTGTTTTCACACATCAAATTGAAATGTCTTTTTTTTTTTTTTTACTCTATATTTTGATCTCTATTCTCTTCCCTTATTTGTCTATCCTTAACAAATTGTTGATGGACTATATAGATGGACTATATCTATAAATGGAAGTCTCCAGTTCTTTCAGATTATCCTGGCTGTTTATAGCTCTTATCTTTTCCATTATCTTTATTTTCCATTATAATTATCTTTTATAATTTTTATAATCAACCATCTCAATATCCAGAAAAAAATAATGCTGGCATTTTTATTGAGTTTGCATTGATACTATAGATCATTTGAGAAAGTATTCACTTCATTGAAAATATTGAATCTTCAAGTCATGAATGCTCAGTGGTTAAGAGCTCAGGCTGCTAACCAAAAGGTTGACAGTTGGAATTCATTAGCTACTCCTTGAAAACACTGTGGAGCAATTCTACTCTGTCCTATAGGGTAACTGTGAGTCTGAATTGACTCAATGGCAATGGATTTTGTGTGTGTGTGTGTGTGTGTGTGTGCGTTAGGTGCAAGTTTACAGCTCAAGTTAATTTCTCATACAAAAATTTATACACATATCATTATATAACACTAGTTGCAATCCCTATTATGTGAGAACACACTCCCTCTTTCCAACCCAGGTTTCCCGTGTCAATTCAACCAGCTCTGTCCCTTTCTGCTTTCTCATCCTGACTCCAGACAGGAGCTACCCATTTAGCCTTGTGTATCTACTTGAACTAAGAAGCACACTCTTCACGAGTATTATTTTATGTTTTATAGTCCAGTCTAATCCTTGTCTAAAGAGTGAGCTTTGGGAATGTTTTAGTTCTGGGTTAACCGAGAGTCTGGGAGCCATGTCTTCGAGGGTTCCTCTAGTCTAAGTCCAGAATTAAGTCTGGTCTGTTTATGTGAATTTGAGTTCTTCACCCCACTTTTCTCCTGCTCCGTCAGGGACTCTCTTGTGTTCCCTGTCAGGGTTGTCATTGGGTTTTTTTATTGTTTTTAAGTCATGAATATTACTATTTTTAAGAATTTCTTTTCTATATGGGGAATGATAAACATGAATCCCCATGTAATCAGATGTTCATAAAAAGAGTCTAAAACATAAGTGATTACCAGCACAGGTGGCAGGGGACATGGATGGGTATTGCTTAAAGGGTAGAGTTTTTCTTAAGGGTAATCGGAAAAATTTGGAAACATGAATTTTTCTTCTGATGAAAACGCAAAAGAAATATTATTTAATGAGTAAAAATTTATAACCTCGGCTATTGTGTGGAGAGTTAGGGATACTTGTACTCTTTTGGTAGTTGATTGAAATAGGAAAACCATTAGGAAGAAAATCTGCCATTGTATGATCACAATTTTAAATGTCCTTATTTTTTCAATTTTTAACTTTCATTTGACATTTTAAATAATTAGACAGGAGAGTAAAAGCTACATAAAATGATTTTATTTACAGGATTCAGATTCCACGCCTGACCCATTTATGTATATTTTATGATTTAACAAATAGGTAAATATTTGAGGTTAATGGGAGCCAAGTTTCTCGCTATTAGGTAATGGAGTTACTAACATAGAAAGGAGCATTCTGGATTGGGTTTGGATGTATCATTATGAGAGATATTTAGTTGTTTGTTGTTAAGTCTATTCCAACTCATAGCAACTCTATAACAGAATGAAACACTGCACCAGCCTCACAATCACCTTTCTTTGGAATGGACACAAATATGAATCTCTTCCAGTCAGTTGGCCAGATAGCTGTCTTCCAAATTTCTTGGCATACACAAGTAAGCGCTTCCAGTGGTGCATCCGCATGTTGAAACATTTCAAGTGGTATTCCATCAATTCCTGGAGCCTTGTTTTTTTTTGCCAGTGCCTTCAGTGCAGCTTGGACTTTTTCCTTCAGTACCATCGGTTCTTGATTATATGCTACCTCCTGAAATGGTTAAACGTTGACCGATTCTGTTTGGTACAATGACCGTGTATTCCTTCCATATTCTTTTAATGCTTTCTACGTTTAATTTTTTGCCCATAGAATCCTTGAGTATGGCAACTCGAGGCTTGAATTTTTTCTCCAGTTCTTTCAGCTTGAGAAATGCTGAGCATGTTCTTCCCTTTTGATTTTCTAACTCTAGGTCTTTGCACATATTGTTATACTTTGTCTTCTCAAGCTGCACTTTGAAATCTTCTATTCATCTCTTTAGCTTATTTCTTCCTTTTGCTTTAGCTACTCTATGTTCAAGAGCCAATTTCACAGTATCTTCTGACATCCATTTTGGCCTTTTCTTTGTTTTCTGTCATTTTAATGACCTTCATGTATGATATCTTTGATGTCGTTCCACAACTTGTCTGGTCTTTGGTCATTAGTGTTCAGTGCATCAAGTCTATTCTTGAGATGGTCTCTAAATTCAAGTGGGATATAGTCAAGGTCTTCCTTTGGCTTTCCTGGACTTGTTTTAATTTTCTTCACTTTCAACTTGAACTTGCATATGAGCAATTTATGGTCCATTCCACAGTCAGCCTCTGGCCTTGTTCTGACTGATGATACTGAGCTTTCCCATCGACTCTTTCCACAGATGTAGTTAATTCCTGTATATTCCATCCAGTGAGGTCCATGTGTATAATCACTGTTTATATTGTTGGGAAAAAAAAGGTATTTCCAGTGAAAGTCATTGGTCTTGCAAAATTCTATCATGTAATCCTTGACATTGTTTCTGTTACCAAGGCCACATTATCTAACTACCGATCCTTATTTGTTTCCAACTTTCCCATTTCAGTCACCAGTAATTATCAGTACATCTTGATAGCATGCTTGATCAATTTCAGACTTCAGTAATTGGTTAAAAAAAAAACAATTCAGTGTCTTCATCTTTGGCATTAGTGATTGGTGCGTAAATTTTAATAATAGTCATGTTAACTGGTCTTCCTTGTAGGTGCATTGTATTTCAGGATAGATTTGGAATTTTCTTTTTCTTTTTGACAATGAATGCGACACCATTTCTCTTCAATTTGTCATTTCTAGCATAGTAGATTGTATGATTGTCCAATTCAAAATGGCCAATACTGGTCAATGTCAGCTTACTAGGGCCTAGGATATCAATCTTCAAGCGTTCCGTTTCATTTTTGACAACTTCCAGTTTTCCTTGATTTATACTTTGTACATTCCTTGTTCCAGTTATTAATGGTTGTTTGCAGCTGTTTCTTCACATTCTGAGTTGTGGCACCTCAGCAAATGAAGGTCTTGAAAGATACACTCCATCCATGTCATTAAGGTCGACTGTAGTTTGAGGAGGCACCTCTTCCCTAGTCATATTTTGAGTGCCTTCCAACCTGAGGGCTTCATCTTCCGGCACATAATGAAAGATACAAAACTACAGATACATGCGTGTCTGTATATGTGTGTGGGTGTGTGTATGTGTATGTGCATGTGTGTATACAGGTAGTTCCTGACTTAAAGTGGGGTTCCCCTTGGATAATTTCATCAGAAGGTGGTTCTGACAACTTGAATACCTCTTTTTTTAGTTCTCATTGCCTTTTTTAAATTCACATCTTTATAAATCCTGTATTTGTCTTTAGGGGTTGGAAAGTTTACACATAAAGTCACAGATACATTTTAGTGTGTACATACATAAAAAATAGACAAATCATAAAAATTACTCCGACAGTGAAAAGTTGGACAAGGTTGACATTCTTGACAGCTGCAGTAATAACTCTACTTGTGCAAAGTTCTGGGTCATTTAGATTACCCCTGGGAATAGGAATAGTGTTCCTAGTCAGAAAATTAGTGACAGTTGTTTTTATGGTCTTTTCCTTTTTATCTTCATATGTTTCATGGTAACATCTCACTGCCTCATTAATAAACATCCATTAATAATCAGAACGTGGAATGTACAAAGTATTAATCTTGGAAAATTGGAAGTTGTCACAAGTGAAATGGAATGCATAAAGATGGATATCCTAGGCATTAGTGAGCTTAAGTGGACTGGTATAGGCCATTTTGAATCTGACAGTCATATAGTCTACTATGACATGAATGACAAATTGAAGAGGAATGGTGTCACATTCATCGTCGAAAAGAACATTTCAAGATCTATGCTGAAGTACAACACTGTCAGTGACAGGATAATATCCATACTACTACAAAGAAGTGTGTCTTAATTTTTCATACTGTGGGGGCTTTTGTGTTGCTGTGATGCTGGATACCATGTCACTGGAACTCAAATACCAGCAGGGTCACACGATGGACAGGTTTTAGCTGAGCTTCCAGACTAAGACACACTAGGAAGATGAAACTGGTAGTCTACTTCTGAAAAGAATTAAGCCAGTGAAAACCTAATAAATAGCAGTGGAACATTAATACAGTGCCAGAAGATGAGCCCCTCAGGTTGGAAGGCACTCAAAAGATGACAAGGAACAGCTGCCTCCTCAAAGTAGAGTTGATCTTGACGTGGATGATGTCAAGCTTTTGGGACCTTCATTTGCTGATTTGGTATGACTCAAAATGAGAAGAAACAGCTGCAAACATCAATAATTAGAATATAGAGGAGGCAGGGCCAAGATGACAGAGTAGTCAGGCGCTTCCAGTGGTCCCTCTTAAATACCAAAAAAAAATAAGTTAATTGATTATATATGACAATCTAGGAGCCCTGAACATCAAAGGCAAAGTTGAGGAATTGGACTGAGTGGCAGGGGGAGGGAGAGACAGTTTGGAAGCAGCAAGGAGTTGCCAGACCTGACCTGGCGGGAGCTGGAGACTGTCACGCTGGATCAGCTTGTGATGCATGGTGAGGCAAGCAGCGGTGCTCACATCGGGAGAGACCCAGCAGCAGAGAGTCTACTTTGGAATCCAGAACCAGTGAGAAGCAGCCCTCGATTGGCAAAAGATAAGTACTTGTGTCTGGCCTAATGCATGGATTAAAAACACCCTCCTTCAGGGAAAAACCTCTCTCCTATTTACCTCCCTGCTCTGCACTAGATCCGGGACAGCTTCAGCAATTACCGAGTCCCGTGGACTGGAAGTAGGACTCATCACGCTCCCTGAGCTATTCTCCTGGCCTTGGAGAGGGAACAGATTAACCAACTGGAAAAAATAATCTGCTGGCTCCTCTAAGCCAGGAACTCAGGGTAGGCACAGCTCTGCCTAAGCACAGGCATAAGGGGTCCACGGACTTTGAGTGCCTTTTCCCTGCAGAAACTTGTGTAGACCCATTGCAACAGTGTAGGCCCTCGTTACCACAGTACAACAGGGTATGTACCTGAAGTCTAACTTCAGCTATTTCAGCTGTGAAGTGGCAGTTTCATGACATTTGACACTGCCCGTTAAGCAGGGTCTTCACCTACCCACATCAGGGGCCTGAGGACTGGTGGCTTCACCTAGCCACCTGTGACAGGGGCCCAAGGTGCCCCCCAGTCCTTACAGCCAACAACATTGGGTGCTTATAATCTGGCTGGGAAACCCACCCACTTGCCCTAGGGAACAGGGACATGCTTTCCTGCAGGAAACGGGCAGCCGTCAGCCCCCTGCCTTGCTCACCATGTGACCCTCTGCTGCAGCCAGATGACTGTGCCTACACCAATCACCCAGGCCTGTCTAGGACTGTAGGTGAAAGCCTGCACCACACACTTGGTGTCCAACTACCTGGACGCCTGAGTTGAATCCATACAGGAGGAGTGGGCAGACTCCTGGACTTACATAGTGTCAGGTCTGGCCACGTGCTGGCAGGATATTGGAGCTTCAGGGGAACCAGTGATTAGGCTAGCTCACACGAGCAGCCTGTTTGGGCATATCAAAACAAAACAAGAAGCTAGGACCAGTAAGCAAACAAAAATAGATACAATAACTTATTGATGGCTCGGAGACAACAGTCAATATCAAATCACATAAAGAGGCAATCCATGATGGCTTCAGCAAGCTCCCAAAATAAACTAGATAACTGGGAGCTCCTAAAAATCAAACACTTACGCTCATCAAAAATCCTCACCAAAAGAGTAAAAAGACAACTTACAGACTGGGACAAAATTTTTTGCCTACGACAAATTCAGTCAGCATCTGATCTCTAAAATCTACAAGATGCTGCAAAACCTCAAGAACAAAAAGACAAATAACCCAATTAAAAAATGGGCAAAGGATATGAACAGGCACTTCACCAAAGAAGACATTCAGGCAGCTAACAGACATACGAAGAAATGCTCATGATCATTAGCCATTAGGGATATGCAAATCAAAACTACAATGAGATACCATCTCACCCCAACAAGGCTAGCATTAATCCAAAAAACACAATAAATGTTGGAGAGGTTGTGGAGAGACTGAAACACTTATACACTGTTGGTAGGAATGTAAAATGGTACAACCACTTTGGAAATTGATTTGGCACTTCCTTAAAATGCTAGAAATAGAAGTACCGTATGATCCAGCTATCCTGCTCCTTGGAATATATTCTAGAGAAATAAGAGCCGTCACACAAATAGATACATGCACACCTATATTCACTGCAACACTGTTCACGATAAAATGATGGAGACAACCTAGGTGCCCATCGGTGGATGAATGGATAAACAAATTATGGTATATTCACACAATGAAATACTATGCAACAATAAAGAACAACCATGAATCTGAAACATAACATGACGGAATCCGGAAGGCATTATTCTGAGTAAATTTAGTTGCAAAAGGACAAATATTGTATAAGACCACTACTATAAGAACTGAAGAAAAAGACTAAACACAGGAGAAAACATTGTTTGATGGTTGTGAGGGTGGGGAGAGAATGGAGGGTTATTCACTAGGTAGTAGACAAGAATTAGGTGAAGGGAAGGACAGCAAACACTACAGGGGAAGTCAGCACAACTGGACTAAACCAAAGCAAAGCAGTTTCCTGGATACAACCAAACTCTTCAAGGGACAGAGTAGCAGCGGCAGGGGTCTGGAGACCATGCTTTCAGTGGACATCTAGGTCAACTGGCATAACAAAGTTTATTAAGAAAATGTTCTGCATCCCACTTTGCTGAGTGGTGTCTGGGGTCTTAAAAGCTAGCGTGTGGCCAGCTAAGACGCATCAATTGGTCCCAACCCACCTGGAGTAAAGGAGAATGAAGAACACCAAAGTCAAAAGGAAAATATTAGCCCCAGAGACAGAAAGGGCCACATAAACCAGAGACTGCATCGGGCTGAGACCAGAAGAACTAGATGGTGCTGGGCTACCACCAATGACTGCCCTGACAGGGAACACAACAAAGAGTTCTTATGGAGCAGGAGAAAGGTGGGGTGCAGAACTCAAATTCTAGTAAGAAGACCAGACTTAATGGTCTGAGACTGGCGGAACCCCAGAAAGCATGGCCCCTGGATTCTCTGTCAACCCAGAACTAAATTCCTGAGACCAACTTCAAAGATTAGACTGGACTATGGAACATAAAATGATACTCGTGAAGAATGGGCTTCTTAGCTTAAGTAGATACATAAGACTATATGGGAAGCTGCTGTCCGGAGGCAAGATGAGAAGGCAAAAAGTGACAGGAGCTAGTTGAATGGACACGGGAAATTGGGTGGAAAGGAGGAATGTGCTGTCACAGTATAGGGAGAGCAATTAGGGTCACATAACAATGTATGTATACATTTTTGTATGAGAGACTAACTTGAATTGTAAACTTTCACTTAAATACAATAAAATACAATACAATATAATAATCAGACATAGAATTATGAAGTATGAATCCAGGAAAATCAGAAATCATAAAAAATGGAACACATAAACATCAATATTCTAGGCATTATCAAGCTGAAATGGACTGATAGTGGCCATTTTAAATTGGACAGTTTGCCTGGAATGACAACTGGAAGAGGAATGGCATTGCCTTCATTGTCAAAAAGAACATTTCAAGATCTATGCTGAAGTACAACATTATCAGTGACACGATGATATCCATACGCCTACAAAGAAGACAATTTAATACGACTTACTCAAATTTATGCACCACCACTAAGGCCAAAGATTAATAAATTGAAGATTTTTACCAACTTCTGCAGTCTCAGATTGATCGAGCATGAAGACTAAGATGCTCCTGAGCCAAGCCAGGGTGTTTTCAATCACCTCATATACATGCAAAAGCTGGACAATGAATAAGGAAGAGCAAAGAAGAATTGGTGCCTTTGAATTATGGTGTTGGCAAAGAATATTGAATATACCATGAACTGCCAAAAGAACGAACCAATCTGTCTTGGAAGAAATACAGCCAGAATGCACCTAACAACAACAACAGCATGTTGTACAAAGGACACAAGATCACATCCATAAAATTCCCACCAAAGAATACATAATCTGAATCTAATCATGGGGAGGTATCTGACAAAACCAAATTGAACAATGTTACACAAAATACCAGGCTTTACTCTCTAGGAATATCCTTTTTTATGAGGAAATTATAAGTTTCCTTGAAACTCCCAATAGATGCTGTTTTATATCTCCTTGGCTAGTTTTATCTGTTGATGCCCCTCACTGCAAGGAAGGTAGAAAATTTGACTCTTATTCTCTTTAGTAGAGATAAGCAATAAGGGATTTGTTATTGGCAGTTTGTTAACCAGCCAACAGTGTCTGTTCCAGATGAACATAAACTGATGTTCGTTAGGACTTAGTTTATAAGACAAAACCAACTACTCATCAGGTGGCATGCCAAATATTTTTTAGTTCACCCAGGAAGTCTGTCTTTTAACAAGTTTGATTTATTTCTCAATGCAGCAAGATAATACACACACCATGGAGAACCATATGATATTACAAGAATAAGAGCGTGTGCCCTGATACTATTGCCCTGAGATAATCTTTAAACTTTAAACAAAAAATATTCCTTGAAGTCTTCTTAAAACCAAGCTTAGTAAAGAATGTCTGCCTTGAACATTGTGCTTTTAAGATCTATCTATATGTCATCCATCTGTAAAGGTGGTCCAACAGAATGCAGAAATTATTGAGCAATATCTTTAATATCACACACAAGTAAAATTTTGCTGAAGGTAATCCAAAAACCATTGCAGCAGTACATTTACAGACAACTGTCAGAAAGTCAAGCTGGGTGCAGAAGATGTGGAACAAGGGATATCATTCCTGATGTCAGATGGATCCTGGCTGAAAGCAGAGAATACTAGAATGATGTTTACCTGTGTTTTATTGACTATACAAAGGCATTTGTGTGGATCATAACAAATTATGGATAACATTAAGAATGGAAATTCCAGAACACTTAATTGTGCTCATGAGGGACCTGTTGTACATAGACCCAGAGGCAGTCTTTCTAACAGAACAAGGGGATGTTATTACGTGGTTTAGAATCAGGAAAGGTGTGTGTCAGGGTTGTATCCTTTCACCATAGTTACTCAATCTGTATGCTGAACAAATAATCCGAGAAGCTGGACTTTATGAAGAAGAATGGGGCATCCCGATCCGAGGAAGACTCTAACAACCTGCGATATGCATATGACACAATCTTGCTTTCTGAAAGTAAAGAGGACTTGAAGTACTTACTGATGAAGATCAAAGACTGCAGTCTTCAGTATGGATTACACCTCAACATGAAGAAAACAAAAATCCTCACAACTGCACCAATAAGCAACATCATGATAAATGGAGAAAAGATTGAAGTTGTCAAGGATTTCATCTTACTTGGATCCACAATCAATGCCCATGGAAGCAGCAGTCAAGAAATCAAAGGACACATTGCATTGGGCAAATCTGCTTTAATGAAACCTGTTTCAAGTGTTAAAAAGCAAAGATGTCAATTTAAGGACTAAGGTGTGCTTGACCCAAGCCATGGTATTTTCAATGGCTTTATATGCTTGTGAAAGTTGGCGATGAATAAGAAACACCAGAGAAGAATTTGTGCCTTTGAGTCGTGATTTTGACAAAGAATATTGAATATACCCTGGACTGCCAGGAGAACTAACAAATCTGTCTTGGAAGAAGTACAGCCAGGGTGCTCTTTGGAAGTGAGGATGGAAAGACTTTGTCTCACGTACTTTGGATGTGTTATCAGGAGGGACCAACTCCTGGAGAAGGACTTGATGCTTGATAAAGTAGAGGGTCAGTGAAAGAGAGGAAGACCCTCAAGGAGATGGCGTGACACAGTGGCTGCAGCAATGGACTTGCTTGGAGATGTGGACAAAGACTTGTTAGGTTCTGTCGAGTCGGTTGCAACTCATAGCGACCCTATGTACAGCAGAACAAAACACTGGCCGGTACTGCGCCATCCTCACAATCATTGTTATGCTGGAATCCATTGTTGCAGCCACTATGTCAATCCATCTCATTGAGGGTTTTCCTTTCTTGATGACCCTCTAGTTTACCAAGCATGATGTCCTTCTCCAGGGACTGATGGCTCCTGATAACATTTCCAAAGTATTCGAAACGTAGTCTCACCATCCTTGCTTCTAAGGAGCTTTCTGGTTGTGCTTCTTCCAAGACAGAGTTGTTTGTTCTTCTGGCAGTATATTCAATGGTATATTCAATATTCTTTGCCAACAACACAATTCAAAGGCATCAATTCTTCAGTCGCCCTTATTCATTGTCCAGCTTTCACTTGCACCATGGCCTGGGTCAGGCACACCTTAGTCTTCAAGGTGACATCTTTGCTTTTCAACACTCTAAAGAGGTTTTTTGCAGCAGATTTTCCCAGTGTGATGCATCTTTTGATTTCTTGTCTGCTGCTTCCATGGGTGTTGATTGTGGATCCAAATAAAATGAAATCTTTGACAACTTCAATCTTTTCTCCATTTATCATGATGTTGCTTATTGGTGGAGTTGTGAGGATTTTTTTTTTTATGTTGAGGTGTAATCCATACCGAAGATTGTGTTCTTTGATCTTCAGTAAGTGCTTCAAGTCCTTTTCACTTTCAGTAAGCAAGGTTATGGTATCTGCATAATGCAGGTTGTTAATGAGTCTTCCTCCAATCCGGATGCCCCATTCTTCATATAGTCCAGCTTCTTAGATTATTTGCTCAGCATACAGATTGAATAGGTATGGTGAAAAGATACAACCCTGACGCATACCCTTCCTGACTTTAAACCACACAGTATTCCCTTGTTCTGTTTGAACGACAGGCTCTTGACCTATGCACAGGTTACTCATCAGCACAATTAAGTGTTCTGGAATTCCCATTCTTCCCAATGTTATCTATAATTTGTTAGGATCAACACAGTGAAATGCCTTTTCATAGTCAGAAAACACAGATAAACATCTTTCCAGTATTCTCCACTTACAGCCAGGATCCATCGGACATTAGCAACAATATTCCCGGTTCCACGTCCTCTTCAGAATCTGGCTTGAATTTCTGGTAGTTCCCTGTCAATAATACTGCTGTAGTCACTTTTGAAAGATCTTCAGCAAAATTTTACTTGCATGTGATATTAATGATATTTTTCGATAATTTCCGTATTCTGTTGGCTCACCTTTTTTGGAAATAGGCGTAACTATGGATTGCTTCCAGTCTGTTGGTTAGGTAGCTGTCTTCCAAATTTCTTGGCATAGACGAGTAAGCACGTCCAGTGCCGCATTAGTTTGTTGAGATATCTCAGTTGGTATTCCATCCATTCCTGAAGCCTTGTTTTTCGCCAATGCCTTCAGTGCAGCTTGGACTTCTTCCTTCCATACCATCAGTTCCTAATCATATGCTACCTCCCGAAATAGCCCTCTCAAATTTGGTTGTTTTAACTGGCAAATTACTGATATCATAGGGTCCAGAGTAGGGGTTGGTATTCCTTGCTTTTCAATGCCCCTCCGAAACCATTCTACCTCTCCCATTTTATTTATACTTCCAGTTTTAGCTTCATATCGTCACATTATACTAACCATTAATCGCCTTCATTTAGTTATGTCCTGCCCACTAAAACGGACATTCCTCTTTAATTCCTTTAAGATTGTACCTTTTGCCTTAATGTTCCTTTTCTAACAATACTCCTGTCAGTCTTGGAGGCATTTAGACTTCAAGAAGTCATGTCTACCGAATACCGTCCGCTCGAACATCCAAGGAAAGCCTAGTAACCCATACTACGTAAGAAGTCGGAGCTTTTGGCTGTGCTCTCCTCAGGCATTGTGGGAATTGTAGTCCAGGAGTTCTGTATTATGAGAAGCGTTTCCGCCCCAGACGGGTGAGAGTACTGACGTTGTTTCCCTTGGTCTTCTTGGGAAGTGTAGTCCCTCAATTCCGTGGTGTCTCGGGCACTTCCGCTCAGGCTGGCAGTTCTGTGGCGTTCTGGGAAATGTAGTCCATACGCTCTGTGGAGTAGCCTGTACTTCCGCCCCAGGAGTGAGGTTCCTGCCATCTTTTCCTACATGGTGGTACTTCAGTCTTGCGTTTCGCGACCTTTGCGATCATTCTGGATCTGTATTTGGCGTTCACAACGACCCGGACATCGATTTAGGTGAAAAAGAATCGCGGCGGAAATAGGGGTTTGAGGGCGGAGGGTGGCGGTTTGCTTTACTCTCCCGGAGCCCTTTCTTTTTGGGGTCGTTCGCTCGTCGCCGGGTTGGGAACGGCCTCAGGTCGCGCATCGCCTGGGTTAAGGGTCTGCCAGTCTCTCTGCTGCGAGGAGCTGCCTCCCTCCACCTTCCATACGCGCTGTACTTCCTCTTGTTACAGCTTTAGGCAAAAAATCTCTCTGTGCTGCCAGCTGCATCTTCATAATAGAATTGTTTTAAGAATGAAAAGCCGTGGTATAAATAAGGAGTTTCTTGTGGTGCAAACCTTTGGAGGCTCCAGCCCACTCAGAGGCACGTCGGAAGGAAGGCCTGGGAATCTACTGCGGAAAAATCAGCCACTGAAAAGCCCATGGAGCACAGTTCTACTCTGACACACATGGGGTAGCTATGAGTTCTGACTGACTCATTGGCAACTGGTGATGGTATAAATAAAAGTCATAATACCGTTCCTGGTACATGGTGCATCCTGCCATCAAATTGTTAATAATGTTTAGTTTCGCAAGACGCTCTCAGTTCCCTTAAAGCTATGAACTCGGGATGCTTTCAAAGCTCCGACTGCAGTGGCCCTGGCCCTTCTCTCTGATCCCTGCAGGAAGCTGGATCTTCATGGATCCTTTCTGATCTCCTTGTTAGGAAGAAGAGTGTTGCTTGCAGCTGGTATGAGATGAGAAGAATTAACTGATTTATTGGGACCCCGAAGCGACCATTGTAACTCACAGCCTCCTTTCCTTCCCCAGCCCCAACTTCTCGAAAAGGACTGCACGAAGGTAGAGGCATTGACTCATTGATTACTAGTAGCAGAACCCCACGTGAGTAGAATTTCATGTTATTCTTCTGCAGAGATACTCAGTTATATTATTAGAATATGTGTGACATGTATTCTGGCATGGGTAATGATCATAATTAAGCTTTAATTGCTAAGTTCCATTCTTAGGGTTTTATACAGATTAATGCATTCATGCCACACTATAGTTCTATGAGGTGATACTTTTCTTTTAATTTTAGTTATTTTGTTGTTGAGAATATATGCTTCAAAACATATACCAATTCAAGTTTCTACATGGACAGTTTAGTGACATTGATTATGTTCTTCGAGTTGAGCAACCGTTCTCACTCTCCCTTTTGAGTTGTTCCTCCACATTTAACGTAAGCTTACTGCATATCAAGATTCCTATCTAATCTTTCAAGTTGCTGTTGTCAATTTCATTCAATATAGATAGTTCTTAAAAGAGCATAAAGCTCAAGGCAGACATTTTTTACTAGTTAAGCTAAACTATTATTTGGTATTAAGACTTTGGGAGATTTTTTGTGGGGGGGTTATGTTTTCATTTTCTTTTTTTTCTTTATTGTACTTTAAGTGAAAGTTTACAATTCAAGTTAGTCTCTCATACAAAAATTTATACATACATTGTTTTGTTACCCTAATTGCTCTCTCTGTACTGTGACAGCACACTCTTCCTTTCCACCCCTGATTTCCTGTGTCTGTTCAACCAGCTCCTGACCCTCTTTGCCTTCTCATCTCACCTCCAGACAGGAGCTGCCCATTTAGTCTCATGTTTGGGGGATATTTTTGGTTTAAGGTTTAAAGATTATCTCAGGGCAGTAGTTTCAGGGGTTCATCCAGCTTCCATGGCTCCAGAAAGTCTAATGGGTTCAAACTGCTAAACTTCTGGTTAGCAGTTGAGCGCTTTAACCACTTTGCCATCAGGTTTCCTGATTTGAGCCACAGGGAGCATAAATTGTTTACCCATAGTCACCCACTTGATGCAGACAGTCAAGAAACGTGGCTGCTAACTGAATGGTTGGTGGTTTGAACTCACCCAGAGGTGTCTGGGAAGAAAGGCCTGATGATCTGCTTCTGAAAGGTGCCAGCCATGAAAATCCTATGAAGTGCAGTTCTGTTCTACAACACATGGAGTTACCCTGGGTCATTTATCAACTCCAGGGCAACTGATTTGGTTAGGTTTTTTAGTCACCTCCCTCTAGTAGGAAAGGAGCCCTGGTGGTGCAGTGGTTAAAGCGCTGAGCTGCTAACCGAAAGGTCATCAGTTGGAACCCACCAACTGCTCCATGGGAGAAAGATGTGGCAGTCTGCTTCTGTGAAGATTACAACCTTGGAAACCCTGTGGGGCAGTTCTACTCTGTGGTATAGGGGGGTTGCTACGAGTCTGAATAGACTCTGTGGCAATGGGTTTGGAACTAGTAGAAGGCAAAGCTGGTATGTTACCTAAGAAGTCTTAGTCCAGAGTTCATAATCTCTGTGATATATTCTCCTTGAGCAACAGGCTGGGATCAGTTTGATTGTGGGAACTTAATGGGTTTAAACATTTCTGTGGTTTTTGTAAAAAATTCTATTTTGTTTCATTTGATTCCAAATAGTATTTCGTATTCTTAGAGAACAATATCATTGTGCAGTATTCAGAAAATATAGAAATATCCAGAGAAAAAAGTTTTTAATTACCCATGACTCCAGGATGTAAAGATAGCAACTGTAATGCTTGAGATGCATTTCTGTGTAGTGGTTCTTTGTGGATAGTTGTATATTTATTTATAAATGTTTAACAAAATTTATATCATACTTTTCATTTTTCTCCCCTTATCTTTTTTAATTACGGAAATTTCCAAAACCCTGCCAAAAAAGAGTAGACGAATGAACATACCAGGAGGCCAGTGATTTTGGTTTGTTTCTATTGATGACGTCCACTTTGTTTAGTTGGCTAAAGTGGTATCTGTCAGATTTCTCCACTGTAAAGTTACTTTTTTTTCTTTCAGTAATTAATAAGTTCTGGGGAGATGCATTTATTAGTGGACAGTCTATTATAAAGATCAGCTTCCTCTTTATTTATTCATTCAAATTTAAATTTTATATCAATATGGACTCAGCATCTTTATTGAGACATATTATGTATAGAAAGCACCCATTTCAGGTGTACAGTTCAGTGATTTTAGTAACTTAGTGGCGCAACTGTCACTATGAATCAGTTTGAAAGCATATTCATCCCCCAGTTAGACCCCTTATGCCCTTTTACAGTTAATCCCCATTCTGCCTCAATCCTCAGGAAACTACTGCTGTATTTTCTCTCTCTATGTTGTTGCTAGGTGCCATCTAGTCGATTTTTGACTCATATCGACCCTATGTGACAGAGTAAAACCATCCCATAGGCTTTTCTTGGCTATAATCTTTCCAGCAGCAGATCGCCAGGTCTTTCTCTCATGGAACTGATGGGTTGGCTGAACCAACAACCTTTCAGTTAGCAGCTGAGCACTTAACCATTGCACCACCAGTGCTTCTTAGATTTACCTATCCTGGCCATTTCATGCAAATGGAATCATACAATATAATGGTCTTTTCTGACTGGCTTCTTTAACTTAGCATGTTTTCACAGTTTATCCATGTTGTAGAATGTATGCCTTTTGTTACTTTTTTTGCTGAAAAATATTCCATTGTATGGATATGCCACACTTTGTCTATCCATTCACCAGTAGGTGGACATCAGTGTTGTTTAGTTTGGGGCCGTTATGAATCAAGCTGCCATGAACATTCACATGCAAGTCTTTGTGTGCACATGTGTTTATGTTTCTCCTGGGTAGATACCTGGGCATGGAATTGCTAGTTTGAGTGGTAGTTTCATGTTTAACTTTTGAGAAAATGCCGAACTTTTTCCAAAGTGGCTGCATCAAACTATTTTTTTCTCTAAATATTGTGTTTTTTAACAATAACTAATGTTTTTCTTCATGCATGTGGATAAAAAGGCTTATCTTTCTGCTTTATGACAAGAATTCATTTGTTTTTATACATTTTAGAAAACAGTTATTTATGCTAATTTAAATATTATTGTTAAGGCAACAATTTATTAGTGAAGATAGTCAAGCCAATCAGATTTTTCAGCAGTAACATTTGACCTTCACTCAACAGAGCAAACACATTAGAAGTCCACGTATCTTACCATGTTCCTTTGGTAAAAATACGTGTGTGTGAAAACAGTTGCATACTACAGAATATCGTGTGCCTTTCTGTAGCTGCAAAATTATAAGAAACCCTGATAGTGTCCTAAGACTTTTCCACCTCACAGCAATCCCATCAATAGAGACTCTTACTTCCTGTTTTACGGATGACAGAATTGAGACAGAGAGATAATCTTTTCTCCGAGGTGATCACAGCTAGTGAGAAGCCATGTCAGAATTTGTACCCATAAATATATTGGCCTCAGAGCTGACTTATTCAATAAATTATATCTTCTCAATTTCTGTTGTACCAGAATCAGAATTGCTACCTTGGGGGCCACAAGGCAGTACTGGTGAGGGGGCCACTGTGTGTAGCTGTGCAGAGTGTTCACTGAATCGCAGCTAAAACGGGTCAAGGGCATCTAGTGTCCATGCCACGCTATGCTCATCAGGCCGTGTGCAGCTGCAGCCACCCAGACAAAAGGGTCCTTTGGCTAATTCACAATAAGCGTCCATGTAGGCAAACAGTATCCCTGGCCACTCTTTATGTCTTCTTTCTCCTTTCCCAGTTCTGCCTCTTCAGGACTCTCTGCATCACCAGAAGTAGGAAGAAAAATGAGCACGTTCAAGGTGAGTAGGGCTTGCCCTTCTCATTGTTAATATTCTGTCACACTACTTTGTTTGGACACCTGTTTTTCTCTTTCATGGGGAGGACTCAAAGAAAACAAAAGGCATTTCAGGACATTTTGTGTGCCAAGATAACTTGGTCTGTTTTTGGTTTACTTTGGATTTGTTTTTAGTTTTTATTTTTATCATTTTTTTTTTTAATTTCAAAATAAAATGAAAGAATGAATAGGAATGAGCAGTTTTCCTACTTTACTACTTCCCTCCTTACAAATTAGTTGTTTTTATTTTCTCATACTCATTTCCTCATGTGCATCCATAGCTGTATTTGTATTCATACTACATATCTAATTTTGAATGGTGCCTTTCATTTAATCTTATATAATATTTGTTTTTTGTGATTACATCATATTCCCATTCATAAACCTTTTAGCTTTTAATTACTTCCTACTCTCATACACATTTAGGTGATTTAGGAGTTTTATTGTTTTAAGTAACCCTACAGTGATAGTTTTCCTATATAAAACCTTTTACCCCTAAAGCCAGTTCTGAAAAATAATCTGCTGGTTTTTGTCCTCAGTGTACCAGGAGCTCAAATCAAAAAGGTACATTTGATATGTGGTACATTGGCTGTTTTGTAGATACCAGATGCCCTCAAGTCAATTCCGATTCATAACGACCCTGTATATTTCAGAACAGAACCATGCTCCATAGAGTTTTCATGACTGAGACCTTTCAGAAGCAGATTGCTAGGCCTTTCTTCCAAGGTACCTCTAAGTGGGTTCAAACTGCCACCTTCGCTTTTGACCAATTGTCTGCGAATTTGGAGGTTCTCACTACCCTCTTAGGTTTGGTAATTCGCTAAAACATCTCACAGAACTCAAGAAAGACTATAGTTACAATAACAGATCTATTATAACAAAAGAATATAAAACATAACCAGCCAAAGGGAGAGATGCATAGGGCAAGGCTTTCGAGGCTCCCAAAGACAAAGCTTTCATTGTCTTCAAGGAATCATCACCCTCCTGCTACGTTGATGTGAAACAATGCATAGAATATTGTCAACCAGGGCAGTTCACCTGGACTTCTGTGTCCAGAATTTCTAGTGGGATTTTATTACATAAGCATGACTGATTGTTAGTCCACCTCCCATCACGTGGAGTTGGGCTGATAGTAACGTGGCTCCATCCTCCAAACCTCTTGTCATGTGATTAATCTTTCTAGCAGTACAAAGATGTTTCCATTCATCATGTTGAGTTATTTCAGTAGACAGAACAATCAGGTGTGGTCCCAGGGGCGCACGATGAATAACAAAGACACTGCAATCATTGGGGAAATTTCCAAGCGTTATAGGCTACTTTAGGAACCAGAGGCAAAGCCAGCCAAATTCTTTGTTACACGTCTGGAGTCATATGCAGCCATGAAATGGAATGAAATAGATAACAGTAATGAAAATTAATAAGAATAATAGCTAATATTTGTTAAGTACTTAGTCTGTGCCACACAATGTTGCAGGTGGTATATACAGGTAATCCGCGACTTACGACAGGTTTCCATTCCAGTGACTCTGTCCTAAGATGATTCTTTTTTTTTTAAGTTTTCATTATTATTGCCTTTTTTAAATCAGTACGCTTATAAATCTAATCTTAATTTGTCTTTGGGGGTTGGCATGAGAACGAAACATCAGCAAATAATGTGCTGCAATGTTGTACATAGTATATATTACTAATAATAAGATGGAAAGAAAAAAGGATGATCGTAAGTGCAGTTCATCATAACTCTAATATGTCGTAAGTCAGGGACTACCTTTAGATTGCTTTGTTTACTCCCTGAAGGAGCCCTGTAATGCAAGAACCATCATACACAGGAAACTAAGGTGTGTAAACAAACTTGTCCTAGGTAACATGGCTAACAAGGGGAAGGCCCTTGGCATGTTTGCTCAGACATGGTGGCTCCAAGGTAGTAAACTGAATGCTGTAATTTATAGATGTGGTGTGTGACTTGACAGTATAGAGGACCAACTACATACCTGTCTGAGACAGGTTACCAAAACCTTGCAAGTTAGGCAGACAGTAAAGAAAACTGTCCACTGTTAGTGTATGTGAGAGGAGGAACATGAGTGCTATCAAATTCTGTTGAAACTAAACTGGTAAACTTTTCTGGGGTAATTGACAATATGAATCAAAAAGTAAAACGTGTATCCCAGCATGCAACATTTAGAGTTCTAGGTGTTTACTTAATAAGTATACTTCGAGGACACCAAGTGAAAATACAGGGGCTTTCATTCATTGCTGCACTTTTGGTGAAGCTAAGGAAAATCAGTGTATGGCATTGGCAGGTTACAAGAAGGGTTGGGAAATCTGCACATTGACTTGTCCCACAAAATCTGGAATGACTCCCCCCTCTGGCACCCCATCCTTCTAACCTTGTCAGTGCCACCCCTTTTCAAGTGGATAGTAGTTCTAAGACTGATGTTTTGTGTTTGATGTTTTAGGAATCAATGACATTCAAGGATGTGGCTGTTGTCTTCACCGAGGAGGAGCTGGGGCTGCTGGACTCTGACCAGAGGAAACTGTACCAAGATGTGATGCTGGAGAACTTCAGGAACCTGGTCTCTGTGGGTGAGGACAGCCTCCTCTGGAGTGTCTTTATCCCCTCACGTGTTCAAGGCATTGGGGCTCCTGGAATGGTCACCTAAATATGGTGAACTGACTCTCCTACCAATATTTTTTTATGAAATAAAATAGGTAGAAGATACCAAGAGTTCCTTTGGAAGGAAGGAGCACATTGCAGCACAAACTCTGGCCAATTACATGTATGGTGTAAGAGCCAGTGAGGGGAGATTTAATGAAAGTAGACCTTTGTTAGAAGTAGGTCAATCTATGTTTTAGTAATATATATTTATGTAAACGTGTCTGGGTCTAAAATAATTGGTATTTCTTCAGGTGGGTCGTGTTAGAAAAAATGTTAGAAAAACACTGCTTTTGATCAGTTGATGAGTATCAGCCGGACCCACATTTCTAGTAGATTGTACCATTGATGTGTGCATTTGAATATGTGGGTATGTAATAGTTAATTTTATGTGTCAGCTTGGCTGGGTTGTGATTGCCACTTTTTTGGCCAAACACTAATAGTGATGTCATGGCATAGTTACATGTAATTAAAGCAGTTGGCCTTGGGTAGATCGTATTACCTTCCGTAATGCAATCTAATGTATTGTAACCAACCAGTCAGTTGAAATGGATGTATTCTGCCTCCAGACTGTAAATAGATGTTTTGACAGAACTCTCTTACGCGCACAGGGTGGACAGATGCCATGTGGGAATCATATACAAGCCAAGGAACCACAAGTTACCAAGGAATGCCCAGGGCTACCGACAAGGAAGGAATTGACAGCCAAGACCTGTATTTGGATTTTAGCCTCTAGAACTGTGAAAAATAAATTTCCAGTCTTTAAGCCACCCACTTGTGGATTTGTGTTACAGTAGCACTAGGTAACTAAGAAAATGAATTGGTTTTCTATGGTTGCCATAACCCAATACCACCAACTAGGTGGCTTATAAGAGTAGAAATCTATTGTATCACATTTATGGAGGCTATAAATCCAAATCAACATGTTAGTGGGCCATGCTGTCTTCAAAGTTTGTGTGGGAGGATACTTTCTTGTCTCTTTCACCTTCTGGTAGCCTCAGGTCTTTGACTTGTAGCTGTAGCATCCCATAGTATTCTTCCGTTTGTGTCTGTCTCTGTCTTTTCTCTTTTATAAAGACATCACTCCATTGGATTAGGACCCACCTAGTGGTTGAGAGCTCGGCTGCTAACCACAAGGTTGGCAGTTCAAATCCACCAGCCGCTCCTTGGAAACTCTATGGGGCATTTCTGCACCGTCCTATAGGGTTGCTATGAGTCAGAATCGACTCAATGGCAACTGGAACTCCAGTATGGCCTCATATTAGCTTAACTATAACATCTTCAAAGACCCTGTTTCCAAACAAGGTCATGTTTACAGGTACCAGGAGTTAGGTCTTCAACATAACTTCATGGGGGACACATTTCAATCCATGATAAAGTAGATATAAACTCTTCTAGATATTTGACATTTATAGTGATACATAAACCCAAATATGCAAAGTATTGATTTCGTTATTGCTTTTCTTTATAGTTCCTGTGGATTCATATTTTATCTACACGAGTTTTATATCATAGTGTTTTTGGCCAGTTGATTTCTTTTTATCATGGTAAAATATATATAATGAAACATTTGCCATTACAACCATTTTTATGTGTACAATTCAGTGACATTAATTATGTTCCCTATCTGCAACCCACTTTTTCATCCAAATTTGTTTTATCACCCTTAACAGCAACTCAGTGCCCCTTAAGCAATAACTCCCACTTTTGTTCTACCCACCCCTGGTAGCCACTAATAAATTTTGGTCTCTATACATTTGCCTATTCTAGATACTTCATATAAATGGAATCATAACAATATTTGTCCTTTTGCGTCTAACTTATTTCACTCAGCATAGTGTTTTCAGAATTCATCCATGTCATAGGATGTATCAGAACTTCATTTCTCTTTATGGCAGGATAATATTCCATTCTGTGGATATGCCACATTTTGTTTATCCATTTGTCTTTTGATGGACACTTGAATTGTTTCTACCTTTTGGCTGTTGTAAATAGTGCTGCAGTGAACATTGGTATATAAGTATCTGAGTCCCTGCTTTCAAGTCTTTTGGGTATATACCTAGGGTTGAAATTGCTTGGTCATGTGGTAACTATGTTTAGCTTTTTGAGCAACTGTCAAAGTTTTCCACATCAGCTGAACCATTTTACAGTACTCTCAATGATAGATGAGCGTTCTAATTTCTTCTCATCTTCACCAACACTTATTATTTTCCATTTTTCTGTTAATAGTCACTGTAGTGGGGATGAAGTGGTATTTCATTGTGGTTTTGATTTGCATTTCCCTACTGACGAATGAAGCTCTGGTGGTGCATTGGTTAAGAGCTACAGCTGCTAACCAAAAAGGTCAGCAGTTTGAATCCACCAGCTGCTCCTTGGAAACCCTATAGGGCAGTTCTACTCTGCCCTGTACAGTTGCTATGAGTTGGAATCGACTTGATGGCAACAGATGACTGACTAATGATGTTGGCATCTTTTCTTGTGCTTATGGGCCATTTGTATATCTTTTTTGGTAAAATGTCTATTTAAGTCCTTTGCTCATTTTTTTTTTAATTGGTTGTTTATCTTTATGTTGTTGAGCTATAGGAGTTCTGTATATCTTCTGGATATTAAACCCTTATCATATACGTGGCTCCCAAATGTTTTCTACCGTTCTGTAGGTTGACTTCACTTTGTTTATAAAATCCTTTGATGCACAAAAGTTTTAAATTTTGATGAAGTCCAATTTATGTATTTTATCTTTTGTTGCTCATGCTTTTGGTGTCATACCTTAGAATCTGTTGTCAAAGCATTACCTCTGTGTTTTGTACTAAGAATTTTATGGTTTTAGTTCTTACGTTTAGGTCTTTGATCCATTTTGAGTTCATTTTTGTATATGGTGTGAATTATGGGTCCAACTTCCTTTTTTTGCATGAGGAAATCTAGTTATCCCAGCTGTATCTTAATAATTTATTAGTTTGATAATTTATGATGAAGATTGTATGCTGACCTTGAAATTCAATAGAAATAGCAACAGTTTAAAAGTTTGTATCATATTACAGTATCTTACCTTTTTTTTCTTCTTTTTTTCTTTTTTAAATTAAGTCTGATTTCTAACTTCTGCATCATATAGGAGACTTGGTGTGGTCTAACAGATCTTGTTAATGCTTAGTGGATAGGCGCCTGCTGGACCACCTTTTCGTTTCTGTAGGATTATAAACCAGAGAACATTTTACACAGTGAAAAAGTGAAACTGAATCATTCCTGGGTTAGTTAAAGTCTCATACTTTGTCCTAACTGTGAAATATTGAAACCTCTAAACAAAACTTTCACTTGTCCACATCTCTGAATTCTCTGTCATAACAGGAGGCCAGATCCAAAGTGAGATGGAGACTGCTCCAGATGCAAGACCATGTGACGCACTGTCCTGCTGGCAAATCTGGCAACAAAGTACGAGTGACTTAACCAGGTGTCAAGGCCCTGTGATAAATAATTCTCATTTCTACAAACAGAATGATTTGGCCTGCCAGATTAGGGCAGGACCGTCTATTATTCACACAGGAGAGAAGGCTTATCAGTGTAATGAGTGTACAGAAACGTTCAGTGATGTCTCCAGCTTTGATCTTCATCAGCGGTTACACTCAGGAGAGAAGTCTCACACATGTAATGAGTGTGGAAAAAGCTTCCGTTATAGTTCAGTTCTTCATATTCATCAGAAAGTTCACGTGGGAGAGAAATGCTGTAAGTGTGATGAATGTAAAAAGGAATTCAGTCAGAGCTCACATCTGCAAACTCATCAAAAAGTCCACACTGTAGCTAAACCACACAAATATGAGGCATGTGGGAAAGGCTTCCATTCGAGATTTGCACTTAATGTTCGTTGCAAAGTCCACACAGGACAGAAACCTTATAATTGTGAAGAATGTGGGAGGGCCTTCGTTTATGCTTCGCATCTTCGAGAACATCAGAGAATCCACACTGGGGAGAAGCCTTTCAAATGTGATGAATGTGGTGAGAACTTTCGTCGTAGGTCAACACTTAATATCCATTACATGCTCCATACGGGAGAGAAACCATACAAATGTGCTGAGTGTGGGAAGGACTTCCGTCAGTCTGCTGGTCTTCGAACTCATCAGAGAATCCATAGCGGGGAAAAACCATTCATATGTGAAGTGTGTGGGAAGAACTTTATTCAGAGATCACACCTTCGATCCCATCTAGGAGTCCACACAACAGAGAGACCATACAAATGTGTTCTGTGTGGGAAGAGCTTTATGATGAAATACAATTATGAATTTCATTTGGTAGTCCACACCGGAGATAAACCCTATAAATGTGAAGTGTGTGGGAAGCGCTTTAGTCGTAGAGGAGATTATAATATACATTGTAGAATCCACACAGGAGTGAAACCCTATAATTGTGAGGAATGTGGGAAGGACTTCAGCCGTAGATCTGCACTTAAAGTTCATTGCAGAGTGCACACAGGAGAGAAACCTTATAATTGTGAGGAATGTGGAAAGTGCTTCATTCGTCGATCAGAACTTAATGTTCATTGCAAAGTCCACAAGAGAGAGAAACCTTATAATTGTGAGGAATGTGGCAGGGCCTTCATTCAGGCTTCACGTTTCCGGGAGCATCAGAAAATCCACACTGGAGAGAAACCATTCAAATGTGATACATGTGGTAAAAACTTTCATTTAAAATCAACACTTTATAATCATTGCAAAATCCACACAGGAGAACAACCGTACAAATGTGAGGAGTGTGGTAAGGGCTTCAATTTTCCCTCAAAACTTTATGTCCATAAGAGTGTCCATACAGGAGAGAAACCATATAATTGTGCAGAATGTGGGAAGCACTTTAGTCGAGGTTCCTATCTTAGGAAACATCAGAGAGTCCACAGTGGAGAAAAGCCACTCAAATGGGAAGAGTGGAAAGAGATTTGGTCAGAATTCTCACCTTCAGTCCCATCAGAGGGTTCACACTGGAGAAAAGCTATACAGATATGAAGAGATTGGGTAGGGCTTCAAGTGGAACTTGAATCGTGATAATCATAAGAGGGTCCACATGACAGAGGAACCATATAAGTATGGGGAATGTGGTAAATAATTGTGCCTCCAATTGTCGACTTTATCAGAGCATCCACACTGGAGAGAAACTATACAAGTGTGATACAGTTGGTAAAATCTTCCATCGTTCTTCAGAACTTCAGAGACTTCACACTGGAGAGAAACCTTACAAATGTGAGATGTGTGGTTAGCACTTCCTGTTGAGATCATATCTTCTAAGTCATCAAAGAATACATCCAAAATGAAAGCCGTTGCCGTCAAGTCTATTCTGATTCATGGAGACGCCTTGTGCTACAGAGTCGAATTGCTCCCTAGGGCTTTCTTGGTTGTAAGGAGCCCTGGTGTTGCAATGGTTAAGTGCTTGACTGCTAACAAACAGGTTGACGGTTTGAACCCACTAGCCATTAAATGGGAGGAAAGACCTGGCAATTTCCTCCCATAAAGATTATAGCCTAGAAAACCCTATGGGCAGTTCTGCTTTGTCATATAGGGTCACTATGAGTCAAAATCAACTCAACAACGCACAACAACAGTCTTTACCGAAGCAGATCACTAGGCCTTTCTCCCGTGATGCCACTGGATGGGTTTGAACTGCTAACATTTAGGTTAAAAGTTGATTACAAAGAATTTGTGCCTCCCTGGGACATATAAAGAATCCATAGTGATGATATATTTTATATAAGTTATGGGAGTAGCAAGAACTTCAGAAAACCCTCAGAGTAAAGAAGTTCTATAAAATGATTTATAAAAACTGCGCAACTGGAATTCTTATAATCATCAGGTCTTGTAAGTGGAAAATGTGTTTTATTAAAGTCAGTGCTTCAGCCATAGCTCAATACATCCCAGTGGTCAAGAGACCTTGTAAGTGGTGCAGTAAGGGCTTCTCTCAGACCTTGACAATTATCACATACAGGTGGTCCTGGACTTAGGATGTATTCCAGTTATGATGAACTGGAATCATAACTGATGAACCGTACTTATAATTGTACAATCATCTGGGTTTTTTTTAAGTACATCTTATTGTTAGTAATATGTACTACATACAGTGTTACAGTGCTAATTTGTTGATGTCATCATTGACAGATGTTCACTCGCTTATGTTCGGTGTTTGAATTTATAAAGATACTGTTTTGGATTGAATTGTGTCCCCCTAAAACATGTGTTGTAATCCTAACCTCTATGCTTGTGGTTAAAATCCCATTTGGGAATGAGTTTTCTGTTCTGTTAATGAGGCATTATTAGTGTAGGGTGTGTCCTGAGTTAATCTCTTACAATAGATAAAAAGAGCAGATTAGGCAAGCAGAGATGGGGGGTGTGGAGGGAAGATGCCACGCCAAATGAAGATCCCCCATGAGCAGAAACTCAGAAGAGTCTAGGACCGTCCTCCAGAGCCGACAGAGACAGAAAGCCTTCCCCTAGAGCTGACACCCTAAATTCAGACTTCTTGCCACCTATACTGTGAGAAAATAAATTTCTGTTTGTTAAAGCCACCCACATGTGGTATTTCTGTTATAGCAGCACCACATAACTAAGACGCATACCAATTTGGTATTTCTGTTAAAGCTGCACTAGATAACTAAGATGGAATTTGGTACCAACTGTGGGGTGCTGCTCTAACAGATACCTAAAATGTGAAAGTCGTTTCGGAATTGGTAATGGGTAGAGACTAGAAGAGTTTTAAGGTGCTTAATAGTATAAACCTTGGTTGCCTTGAAGAGACTGTTGGTAGATTTATGGACATCAAAGGAAATTCTGGCGAGGGCACAGAAGAAAGTGAGTAGGGCTAGAGAGAAAGTATCATCTTAGAGAATACACATGGCTCCGTCAACATGCTAGATGTGGATGTTAAATGTGCTTCTGGTGAGCTTTAAAATGATAAACATAGATTGGACAATTGAGGAAGGGTGATGATCTTTTTGTGGTGGCAAAGAACTTGTCTAAATTATGTTCAAATGTTTGGTGGAAAGTAGAATTTGTAAGTGATAATCTTGGATATGTAGCTGATTATATTTCCAAGCCAGATCTTAAAAGAGCCGTGTGGTTTCTCCTTGCAGTTCATAGTAAAATGCAAGAGGAAAGAGATGGGCTTAAAAGTGAACTTTGCAAAAAGAAAACAAAATTTAAAGATGTGGAAATTTCTATTGTACAAACTAAGGACACGTACCCTAGAATTTTCACCATGGAAGTCGCTGCACAATCTTTTGGTAACTCAGTTAAGCCGGTGACTGATGGACCTAACCAACTACCACAGCAGAAAACCCATTAGTTTAGACTGAAGGGGATAGAGACCGAAAAGAAAGAATGCTGTCTGCCTCCTGGAATTCTATAAGCAGTAAACAGGCCAAAGGAGCTGTATCTGTTATCCTCCAAGAAAAGAAAAGGACCATCCCTGGAAGAGCCTGTAGATCCGAACTGTTGGAAGGAGCATGGGAAGCAGGGCCTTCTCAGTTTCAAAGGGTGGGGCCACACTCTCCTGAATCTCAAGGGGTGAGAACACAGCTTCCTAGATTTCAAAGAGTGGGATCTTCACCAACTTGGTTCAGGAATGTGGGGCTTCTATTAAGGTGTGCCTGGGCCTGAGGTCACCACACACAGCTGAGGGGGCAGGGCTGCCATGCCCAAGGGATAGAAGAACAGAGCCTGCCGGTGCCAAGGGGGTATAGTTGCCACTCAAATGGACTAGGATAGTGGGGCTGCCCAAAGCCGAGACAGCAGAGGTGACTTCCCAGTGGGCCTGGAAAGCAGAGCTGAAGCCCAGGGCTGAGACACCCCCACCCAGAATCCAGAGGGCATGGCCAACACCCAGTCTGGAGGGCAAGGCCCTTACCCCGATGGTCTCAGAGAACAGAGGATTATTTTCAAACTTGAGAACTAATGTAAATTTTTCTGCTGGGTTTTAGACTTGTTGCCTGTTATCCCTTCTTTCCCTCGGGTTTCTGCCATTTGTAATGGAAATGTCTACTTTGTGCCTGTTCCATTATTGTGTTGGAAACAGGTAACTTGTAGTCTAGATATCACCGGTTCACAGATGAAGAGGAATTTTGCTCCAGGATGGAATTTGCCTAACGTCTCACCCATACTTGATTTAGATTATTCAGAAGATAAGATTTTGGACTTGGAGTTGACTTGAGACTTTTGGGATGATGTGATGGGAGCCCTGGTGTCACAGTGGTTAACAGCTCAGCTGCTAACCAGAAGGTCAGCAGTTGGAATCCACCAGCTCCTCCTTGGAAACCCTGTGGGGCAGTTCTACTCTGTCCTATAGGGTTGCTATGAGTCGGAATTGATGGCGGTAGGTTTGGTTTTTAGTTTGGTGATGGGGTGAATGTGTTTTTTCATGTGGCAGGGACATGAATTTTTGGAGGCCAAAGGATGGAATGTTATGGATTGAATTCTGTTCCCCCAAAACATGTTGTAAATTCTAACCTTTATGCCTGTAGTTATAATCCCATATGGGAATGAGTTTTCTGTTATGTTAATGAGGCAGGATTAGCGTAGGGTGTATCTTGAGTTAACCTCTCACAATAGATTAAAACAGCAGATTAGATTAGCAGAGATGGGAGGAAGAGATATGCCAGGCTACATGAAGGTCGCCCTGGAGCAGAAGTTCAAAAGAGACAACGACCTTTCCTTCAGAGCCAACAGAAGGAGAAAGGCTTCCCTTTGAGCCAGCAATCTGCATTTGGACTTCTAGCCTCCTACACTGTGAGAAAATAAATTTCTGCTTGTTAAAACCACCCACTTGTGGTATTTCTGTTATAGCAGCACTAGGTAACTAAGACAGATACTGATAATAAAAGGCAATAATAATGAAAGCTTAAAAAAAAGTATTTGGCTTACATCAGAACCAACTTATGATGGCGTCATCAGAACGGAACCCTGTCATAAGTCGGACTACCTGTGTCACTCAGGACATAGCACTTAGAAAGAATAAGAGTTTGATCATGTCTTTACAAAAGTATAATGATGGACATCAATATCACTATCCCCTAGGATGTAATCTCCACGAGGGCAAGGCCTTTGCTGCTGAATCTATACAACCTTAATATTGACCAGCACTTTGTAGGTGTGCTCAAAACTTGTGTGTTAAATTTAAAAAAAGGCAAGAATGTGCAATATTTGAAAATTTTATCCAGAAAAACAAACAGGAAAAAACAAAGTTAATTCAGGGAAATGAACATTGAAATAGAGAACACCACTTGGTACTGCAGTCCACAATATTGTTTTCATATTAACCTAATGCATTTGGCTCCTCTCCTCCCAAGTATTCTTACCGAGTTAGGCTGTTATTATTTGAGACTGTGTCTAGTGTTCTTTCCATTGTATACAGTATAAAAACTACTATACAATTATTAATTAGTACCAACCCCACAGGACTGCTGTTGTTAGTTACTGTCAAGTCGATTTCAACTCATGACAACCCCATGTGTGCAGAGTGGAATTGCTCCTAAAGGCTACTATATTATGTGATTTTTCCGATACCAGACTGAGGATGTTTTGTTAATCTTTCATAAGCCAGACACCGCATATTAAACATTTGAATATTTCTTCAGCTGTGTTAACGCAGGGCTGTACTTTAACGGTTTGAAAGTGTAAGAAGTAGTTACTAATGATGAAAATTTTCTTTATCTAATTTCTGAGTTTCTGTATTTCCATGAAGGCTTTGATATGAATGGATTCTATTGCTGTATGACTTCTTTCATAAAATTTTTCTCAGCAGGGGCTGTGTCGAATTTGAAAATTTCCTCAAATTTATTGTTGGGGTGGAGCTTCCATTAACATGCTTTCTCTATTGGTGGCAGTGAAAGCACAGTTATTATATAGGCGTATACATCAGAATGTATCATTTGCATATCTGATCTGGAAATCTTAGGATTGGAATTTACAATTAAGAGATTAAATCATTGAAAACAAGAGTTTTCCACCAATGGTGTCCCTTTTTTTTAATGGAATTAAAAGTGTTTATTAACCAGAATTTGAGTTTTGATGTATTCCTGTAATAATATGAAACCATTAAAATGATGGTATAGACATATAATAACAGAACATAATATGGATGTGGGAAATCAGCCTTCATTACATAGTCCAACTCATAAATCAGTCTCTCTCTCTCTCCCTTTCTTTCTCTGTGTCTCTCTCCCTCTCTCCTTCTGTCATGGATTGAATTGTGTCCCCAAAAAATATCTGTCAACTTCACTAAACCAAGATTCCCAGTATTGTGTGAATTGTCCACCATTTTGTCATCTGATGTGATTTTACTTTTTGTTGTAAATCCTGTCTGTATGATGTGATGGGATGGGATTAGCGGCAGTTATGTTAATGAGGAAGGACTCAATCTGTAAGATTAAGTTGTGTTTTAAGCCAGTCTCTTCTGAAATATAAAAGAGAGAACTGAGCAGGGAGACATGGGGACCTCAAACCACCAAGAAACAAGAGCCAGGAGAATAGCATGTCCTTTGGACCCAGGGTCCCTACACTGAGAAGCTCCTAGTCCAGGGGAAGATTGATGAGACGGACCTTCCTCCAGAGCCGACAGAGAAAGCCTTCCCCTGGAGCTGACACCCCAAATTTGGAATTCTACCTGCTAACACCCCAAATTTGGACTTCTACCTACAAGACCGTGAGAGAATAAACTTCTGTTTGTTGAAGCTATCCATTTGTGGTATTTCTGTTACAGCAACACTAGATAACCAAGACACCTCCCCTTTCCCTTTCCCTGTCTCTTTCTGTGTGTGTGTACAAATGCATAAGATAATGTGTAAAGGGATACTTCTCTTAATGGTTTTCTTTGCAAACTGCATTTTCTGGGATTTTTCCACTTTGTATTTCAATATATGTTTGAATTTTTCAGTGAGCATCGATTTTACCAAAGCAGTAAATTATGTAAAATAGTATTAAGGATTGAATTGTGCCCCACCCAAAGTATATGTTGTAAATCCTAACCTCTATGCCTGTGGTTATAATCCCATTTGGGAATTGGTTATTTTTGTTATGTTAATCAGGCAGGATTAGTGTAGGGTGTATCTTGAGTCAATCTCTTCTGTAATATGAAGGAGATTAAACAAGCCAGCAGAGGAGAGAGGGGGAAAACACATGCCAAGCCACATGAAGATGGCCCGGGAGCAGATGGGCAGAAGAGAAAAGGGCCTTCCTTCAGAGCCAAAGAGAGAGATAGCCTTACCCTAGAGCCAGTGCCCTGTATAGCCTCTTAAACTGTGAGAAAATAAATTTGTTTGTTAAAGCTACCCATTTGTAGTGTTTCTGTTATAGCAGCACTAGATAACTAAGACGGTGAAGATCTGACTCTTGGAAACCTAGGAGGCCATGGCCTCACCTTTTGAAACTTAGACAGCCCTGCTTCCCATTCTCCTTTGACCAGTTCTGCTGATGTTCACACTTCTCTGGGCATGGTCCTTTTCTTTTCTTGGAGGACAACAGATATAGTTCCTTTGGCCTGTTTCCTGCCTGTAGAATTCCAAGAGGAAGACAGCTTTCTGTCCTTTCTTCCTTTTTATCCCCTTCAGTGTAAGCTGATGGGTTTTCTGCTGTAGTAGTTGGTTAGATCCAAGTTCATCACTTACAAGTTCTGCCTTCCACCAAACATTTAAACATGATTTAAACAAGTTCTTTGCCACTGCAAAAACAGCATCACCCTTCCTCCATTGATCAATCACATGTTCATCAGTTTCTTTTAAAGCCTACCAGAAGCACATTTAGTATCTACATTTCTAACATGTTGATGGAGCCATGTGTATTTTCTAAGATAATAGAGATTTTCTGTATGACTCTACTCTCTACTGAACCCTCACCAGAATTCCCTTTGATGTCCATACTTCTACCAACAGTTGTCTTCAAGGCAATCTAGGCTTTTAGTATTAAACCTGTTGCCGTTGAGTCGATTCCGACTCATAGTGACTGTATAGGACAGAGCAGAACTGCCCCATAGACTTTCCAAGGAGCGCCTGGCAGATTGGCACTGCCAACGCTTTGGTTAGCAGGCACCTTTAAAAGTCTTCCAGCATCTACCCAGTAACCGATTCCAAAATCACTTCCCACATTTTAGGTGTCAGTTGGAGCAGCACTTCCACTTCTTGGTACTAAATTCTTTCTTAGTTATCCAGTGCTAACAGAAATATCACAAGTGGGTGGCTTTAACAAACAAATTCTTTTCTCACAGTTTAGGAGGCTAGCTGTCTGAAATCAGGTTGCCAGCTCTGGGGGAAGGCTTTCTCTCTGTCAGCTCTGGGTGATGGTCTTTGTCTCTTCAGCTTCTGTTTCCTGGTTCCGTGTGGTGTGGCATCTGTCTCTCTGCCTGTTCCTCTTTCCTAATCTGCTCTTTTTATATCTCACAAGTGATCCTCTTGAAACATACCCTACAATGATAGGGTGTCATAGCATAACAAAGAAAACCCATTCCCAAATGGGATTATTACTACAGTTATAGGGGTTAGGATTTACAACATATTTTGAGGGGACACAATTCAATATATAATAACACCCAAAGCACAAGCAAACTGAACTTCATGAAGATGGAAAAATTTTGTCAAAGAACATTATTCATAAAGTGAAAAGGCAACCTACAGAATGGAGGAAATATTTGCAATTTGTATATCTGATAAGGGCCTTGTAAAATAACTACGACAACTCTACAATGAGGAGACAACCCAATGAAGAAAATGGGTAAAGGACTTGAATAGACATTTCTCCAAAGTAGATACATTATGGCCAACAAGGACATGAAATAATGCTCAACATCCTTAGTCATTAGGGAAACTGAAATCAAAACTATGTAAGATCACCTCACATCCACTACTATGACTATTATAAACAACAACAACAACAAAAAAAACAGGAGAATAATAAGTGTTGGAGAGGATTCAGAGAAATTGGGACTCTCATATTTTGTTTATGTGAATGTATAGTGTAGCTGTTGTGGAAAGCCATTTGGCAGTTTCTTTGTAAGTTACATGTAGAATTGTCATATGACCCAGCAATTCCATTCTTATGTATAAACCCCAAAGAAATGAAAACAGGTACTCAAGTAAATACTTGTACACAAACGTTCTTAACACCCCTGTTCATAATCATCAGGCTGTGGAAACACCCTCTTGACTGTCAACAGATGAATGTATAAACAAAATGCCGTATATCCCTTACAGTGAAATATTTAGCCATAACAAGGGTTGAAGTACTGATATATGCTACAATGTGGATGAACTTTGAAATGTGCTAAGTCAAACAAGCCAGACAAAAAGGCCACATATTGTATAATTCCAAATATCCAAAATATGTAAATCCATGTTTGCCAGGAGTTAGAGGGAAGGTGTAATGGAGACTAACTTCTTAATGGCTATGGGGTGAATTTTGGGATGATGAAAATGTGTTGGTATTTCATACAGTTGGGGATTGCACAACATTTATGAATGTACTAAATGCTACTGAATTGTACAGGTCAAAATGCACAATTTTATGTGGATTTCATGTCTGAAAATTTTTAATTAAAAATTTTAAAATAAAATTTAAAAATTTAGTAAAAAATTGTTGAATTGGTGTATGTTTTGCTGTGTATATTTTCAACAAAAACTTTAATAAGACTATTGAAACATTTTCGCATGGCAAAAAAAGTAAAAAAGAAACAAACTGGTAAGAAATGTTTACAATTTATTTCACAGGAAAAGAACTAGTATCACTATATATAAAGAACACTTAGATACTACCCTTCTTTTGGTCATCTACTGCCACCTAAGTAAATCATTGCCTTTTAACTGCTTGAAGATTGTATCTCCTAACTCAATGTTACTTTTCCAACAATACTTCTATTATAACTGCAGGCATTTAGACTTCAGAAAATTGTGTCTATGGAATATTTTCCACTGGAGGATTAAGAGTAAGGTAATGCAGGCTCTCAGGCTGGTAATTCATATTAATTCCCTCAAGGTTGGGATGGTGGGTTTTGCTCCCCTTGATCATTGTGGGAAGTGTAATCCTGAGCTCCTCGTGTAGTCGCCAACATTTTGCCCTAAAAGGGTGAAACTGATGAGACGGGGCCAAGATGGTGGAGTAGTCAGATGCTTCCTGTGATCCCTCTTACAACAAAGACCCGAAAAAACAAGTGAATCAATTATATATGACAATCTAGGATCCCTGAACATCAAAGTTGAGAAGTCAGTCTGAGTGGCAGGGGGAGGGAGAGACAGTTCAGAAGCAGCAAGGATTTGCCAGACCTGACCTGGCTGACACCCTGCAGGCTGGATCAGCTGCACGCACAGGATGAGGCAAGCAGTAGTGCTCGGTACACGTTTTCCACACTGGGAGAAACCGAGTGGCAGAGACTCTGCACAAGCTTGCAAAACCAGGGGAAAGCGGCACTGGATCTGCAAAAGTTAAGTGCAAGCATCTAATCTACCGTGCAGGATCAAAAAAACCCTTCCCCCTCTGGGAAGTACCTCTCTCCCATTTACCCAGCCCCTCTCTGCTCTGCTCTGGTTTGGCTTCAGCAATTACTGCACCCCCTAGGCCAGAAGTGGGACCAGTCGTGCACCCCGAGCTATTCTCCAAACTTTGGAGAGGGAACAAATTAACATACGAATAACAAACAGGAAAAAATAATTTGCTGGCTCCCCTAAACCAGGACCTCAGAGCAGGCACAGCCCCTTTCCCTAGGCAACACAGGTATAACAGGTCCATGGACTTTGAATGCCTTTCACCCCTGCCTAGGCCTGTGTGGGCCCATTTCAACAGCATAGGCCCTCATTAGCATAGTACAACAGGGTACATACCTGAAGCCTATTTTCAACTGCAACAGCTAAGGGGGAGTGGGTGATTCATGACATTTGACACCGCCATACCCATTAAGCAGGGTCCTCACCTACCCACATCAGAGGCCTGAGGACTGGTGACTCCACCCACTCCACCTAGCCACCTGTGACGGGTCCTAGAATAAGTGGTGCCTCCCAGTCCTTACAGCCAACAGCATTGGGTGCCCAAAGTCTGGCTGCAAAACCCACTGACCTATACACTCTAGGGAGCAGGGACACACCTTACACCCAAGGTAGGCAGCCGTCAGCCCCCTACCTTGCTTAGTACACAACCCCCTACTGCAACCAGATACCTGTGCCTGCTCCAATCACCCCTAAGTAGTCCTGCCCATCTAGGACTGTAGGTGAGAGCCTGCACCACACACTCAGTGACCGACTACCTGGACCCTGAGCTGAATCCACACAAGAAAAGTAAACAGACTCCTGGGCTCACATACCTACTAGCAGCTCTAACCACCTGGTGACAGGATGTGAGAGCTTCAAACATGCCAGTAATCAAAGTAGCTCACATGACCAGCCTATTTGGGCATATCAAAACAAAACAAGAAGCTAGGACACAGTAAGAAAACAAATTAATATAATAACTTATTAATGGCTCAGAGACAACACTTAATATCAAATCACATAAAGAGGCAGACCATGATGGCTTCAGCAAGCTCCCAAAGAAAGAACCAAGAAACCTCCTGGAGGAAGAGAAGGTCTTGGAATTACCGGTGGTAGAATTCAAGATTAATACACAGAGCTCTTCAAGAGATCAAGAAGGAGATCATGCAAAACGAAGACCATCCAAGGAACACACAGACAAAGCAATAGAGGAACTTAAGAATATAGAAGAGCAAAATGACAAATTTAACAGGCTGCAAGAATCCATAGAGAGACAGCAAATAGAAATCCAAAAGATTAACAATAAAATTTCAGAATTAGACAACTCAGTAGAAAGTCATAGGAGCAGAATTGAGGCAGTAGAAGTCAGAATTAGTGAGATTGAAGATAAAGCACTTGACACCAATTTATCTGAGGAAAAATCAGATAAGAGAATTTTAAAAAATGAAGAAACCATAAGAATTATGTTGGACTCTATCAAAAGGAATAACCTACAAGTGATTGGAGTACCAGAACCGGGGAGGGGGGGATAACAGAAAATACAGAGAGAATTGTTGAAGGTATGTTGGCAGAAAACTTCCCTGATATTGTGAAAGAAGAGAAGATACCTATCCAAGAAGCTCATTAAACCCCAGACAGGGTAGATCGCAAAAGAAAGTCACCAAGACATATTATAAGCAAACTTGCCAAAACCAAAGATAAAGAGAGAATTTTAAGAACGGCTAGGGATAAATGAAAAGTCATCTACAAAGGAGAGTTAATAAGACTAAGCTCGAACTACTCAGCAGAACCCATGCAGGCAAGAAGGCAATGGGATAACATATATAAAGCCTTGAAGGAAAAAAATTGTCAGCCAAGAATTATATATCCAGCAAAACTGTCTCTCAATATATGATGGCGAAATTAGGGCATTTCCAGATAAACAGAAGTTGAGACAATGTGTAAACACCAAACCAAAATTACAAGAAATACTAAAGGGAGTCCTCCGGTTACAGAAACAATAACATCTAACAACCCAAGACTAGAACAGGAGACAGAACAACCAGATATCAACCCAAATAGGGAAGTCACAAAAATAAATCAAAGCTAAAACACTGAAAATAGGGAAACAGAGACGCCAATATGTAAAAGCTGACAACATCAGAACACAAAAGCAGGACTAAATAATGTAGTAGTCATAGAACTTTCATATGGAGAGGAAGTCAAGGCGATATCAAGAAATAAAAGATCAGTTAAAACTTAGAAAAATAGAGGTAAATATTAAGGTAACCACAAAGGAAACTAACAATCCTACACATCAAAATAAATAAGAAAAACATAAAGACTCAGCAAATACAAAATCAACAACAATGAAAAAGATGAAAAGAAAATACATAAAGAAAAACAATTCAGCACAAAAAATTAAGTGGAACAAAGAAACTCAACACTAGAAGAGACTTTGTACGTTCTTTTCTAACGGCATTGTGGGAAGTGGAGTAGATCTGTGAAATCCAATGCAGTTTCGCTAAAGCAGTCAGGTCTGTGGAATTCTGGGAAGTGTCATCCTGAAACTCCCCTGTTGTAGCCGCCACTTCCGCTCCAGGACTTCGTGGTTGTTGCCATCTTTTCCTTCTTGGTAGTGGTTCAGTTCCTAGCATCGCTGCTCTTCCTTACGTGTGACCCCACAACGACCAGGTTGTGCATTTAAAAGAAAAGTCGCGACAGAGAGAGGAGGTTTTGAGGGGTGAGGGTGCGGTCTGCGTTCCCCTCGGCGGAGCTTCTTAGCGTTTGGGTCGCTTCATGTGTCCCCGAGTTTTGGACGGGCTCAGGTTCACATCCAGATTTAAGGATCTCCCGGGCTCCCCTCTCCCCGAAGCGTCTTCCCTCCATCTTCCGACACGCCGCGACTTCCTCGCCCTATAACGTTGGGCGAGTTATTTAATCTCTCTCTGCTTCCAGTTGCTGTACTGCAAAATGGGGATATTATTACCTTCCTAAAGGATTGATTTAAGAATTTAAAAAGCTAGTACCAATAAATGTCTTCACACAGTTCACGGAACGTGGTGAATGGCGGTATCTGGCTAGTACTATTAAGTTTCCTACGAAGCGCTCAGTTCCATGAAAGCTGTGAATCCGGCGTGAGGATAGATCTCCAACGGCAGTGGCCCTTGTCCTCTCTGATCCCTGCAGGAAGAGGTCCCAGACCCCTTCTAACCTCTTTTTTTTTTTTTTTTGAATGAGTAGGAAGGTTGCTTTCCACTGGTACTGGGACGTTGGAGACGGGGTGTTTAATTGTTTTATTGGGGGCAGACACCCAACCATGTATTCATAGCCTCCTTTACTTTCCCAGCCCTGACTTCGTTTTCAAAAAGGACTGCAGGAAGGTTCAGGGACAGACTCCTTGGCTTCTGGCAACAGAGCTCCAGGTGAGTAAGGCTTGGTGTTCTACAAAGATGTTCACATAAATGGGAGAATGTGTGGGTCCTTTACTCGGGCATGGATAGTGATAATAATTAAGCCTTAGTTGCTAAGTTCCATTCTTAGGGCTTTATACAAATTAATACATTTAGCCACACAGCGTGTGTGAAGTGGTACTGCTGTTTTCCCTATTTTAAAGATGAGGAGACATAGGAAGCATAAATTACTTGCGGTTTGTCACCCAGCCGGTAGGAGGCAGAGTTGGATTTCGAGTTTAGGCATCTGAGTTGAAATCCTGAGTTTATAACCTTGATGTATTCTTGAGCCACAGGGAACTGAGTGGAATCAAGTGACTTATTTCAAATAATACTCATTATTCTTATAGAACAGTATCATTGTGGACAATACAGAAATATATAAAAACATTTTAATTACCGTTTGCTCCAGATGTGAAGATGGACACTATTGAAGTTCTAATGTGTTTCTTTTGAGTGGTTCTTTCTATATGTTTGTATATTTACTTATTTGTACATGTTTTAAAAAATTAAATTACTTTCCATAATGTTTTCCCTTTATCGTTTTTAATATGAAAATTTCCAAACCTTGCCAAGAAAGAATAGTCTAATGAACTGCCATGTAATGTCATCATTGTTATTACTACATCGTTGCTGTTTTTATTACTATGGCTATATCCTGATTTTTTAATTTTTAAATATGATATCAGATCTTTAGAAAAGTTGCAAAAATCGTATAAGGAATCCTCATATACTCTACCCGGATTCACCAGTTGTTTACATTTTGCCTATTGACTTTGTTGAAGCTCATTAGCCAAGTACTATCAGGAATATACCTGTAATCGCAGACAGATTACTTTAGCTTGCTGTAGCAAGGAAGCCCACACACAGTAGGAAATCATAGGGTGTCATGGTATGAGGCAGTTAGGAGGGACTGATTATAGGGTTTTAGAATATCACACTGGTTAATTTTAGTTGTTATACTAGATAACATTGGTTGATACTTTTATCTATTGGGTAATACTAGATAATATATTACGAAATGCACTGTTACCTAATGCACAGTCCAAAATTAAATTTGTTCTGTTGTTTCAATAAAGTACTTTGTAACTGTTTCCCCCCCAGGTCCCTGGGTTCAATTTTATGCATTTCCTATAGTTGTCGTGTTTCTACACCTACTGCTATCAATTTTATTCCAACTCATAGTGACCCTATAGGACAGAGTAGAACAGCCCAGCAGGGTTTCCAAAGCTGTAAATCTTTATGGAAGCAGACTGCCACATCTTTCTCCCATGGAGTGGCTGGTGGGTTCGAACCACCAAACTTTTGGTTAGTAGCCGAGTGCATTAACCACTGTACCACCAGGGCTCCTTCCATGTTTCTATAATCTCCTTTAGTCTGGAACGATTCCTTGCCTTTCTTTGTCCTTTTTGTTTTAGACATATTTAAAGAGTACAAGCAAGTTATTTTGCAGAAAGACCTGCATTTGGGGTTTTTCTGGTAGTTTTCATGTTTCAGTTCAGATTATGTATCATCGACAGGGATACCACAGAAGTGGTGAGGAGTCCTTTCGGTACAACATATCAGAGGGCCAATGGTGTGGCTTTGTCCCAGTATTGGTAATCTCAACTCTGTTCACTTGGCTAAGGTGATGTCTGTTAGATTCCCCACTGTAAAGTTATTCTATTTCCTTTTGTAATTAATGATGTTTCTAGTGGGGAAATGCTTTAAGGTTATGTAGATAATCTATTCCTCAGCAAGCTTTCATCACTTGTTGAAAGTGGTTAGTTTTCTAGTTCCATGTTTCCATTTATGAGCCGGTATTAGTCTGTAAAGACTGTCTCCCCTTCTTCCCACCCCCACACCACTTACTCATTAATTCTCCTATAAGTTTTATATAGATATGGGCTCAGAATCGAGTCTTAATTTAAATGAGATGAAGATTGTGAAACATTTTTAAATCAATTTATTGAGGTACATTTTGCATATAGAATTTGCATATTTCAGGTATAGAATCAGTGGATTTTTAGTAACTTTATGAGTGGTGCAACCATCACCATCAATCAGTGTTAGAATATTTTCATTCCCCAAAATACTCTTCATGCCCATGTAAAGTTAAAAAACCCCAAAAAACCAAAGCTGTTGCATCAAGTCGATGCCAACTTGTAGCGGACCCTACAGGACTTATTAGAACTGCTTCACAGGGTTTCCAAGGCTGTAATCTTCACGGAAACAGACGGCCAAATCTTTCTCCTACGGAATGGCTGGTGGGTTAGAACTACCAACATTTTGGTTAGCAGCCAGGCACTTAACTACTGCACCACCAGGGCTTCTTATGTAAAGTTAAGTCCCTACTTTGTCTCTATTGAGTTTTACTGAAGCGGGTCTGTGGGTGTCTTGGATGGTATGTTAGTTGCAGCAAGAGGAAGTGAGACTCATGAAGGAAGGCCAGAAAACAAATAGAATTAAGTTCTCACAGGTCCCAGAGGGGAAATTGCTGCGTGCCTACATGCAGGGCCACACAATGGGTCATACCTAGGGACAAGGTAACAACAAGCTGAACTGTAAGAGAGGGCTTGTGTGTAGTCATGAGTTCTTGTGACCAAAAACTAGATGGGGCATGGGTGGAAGGGCCATTTAAAGACCACAGCTATTGAGAGACCAGTGAAAAGATAGGAATGGCATGTCAGAAACTGGATGAAAGGGCAACTAGGAGGAACTATTGGATGCCGAGGCGTAAACTATGTAGCTGCAAATTGACCTTATGACAATGTCTGAAGATTTGCCTACTCTGGATACGTCATATAAATGGAATCATACAGTGTATAGTCTTTTGAGACTGGCTTCTTTACCTTACCATAATGTTGTCAGTCCTTTTTATCGATTGGCCACACTTTGTCTATCCTTTCACTAGTAGGTGGATGTTTAGGTTTCCAGTTTGGGGCTGTTGTGAATACTGCCACTATGAATGTTCATGCCCAAGCCTTTGTGTAGACATGTGTTTTTATTTCTCCTCTGTAGATACCTAGGAGTGGAAGTTTTGGGTTGCACTGTAGTTTTATATTTAAGTTTAGGAGAAACTGGCAAATTGTTTTCTGAAATGGTTGCATCAAACTTTTTTTTCCCTCCAGAATCTTGTGTTTATTAATAAAAATGAGAAACTAATGTTTTTGTTTTTATTTTATCTCTGTGCATATGGGTAAAAGGCTTTTCTAAAGCCCTTCCTGCTTAACAAAGAATTTTGTTCATTTTAATAACTTTTAGAAAACAGTTGTCAATGGTAATTTAAATATTATTGCTAAGACAACAAATTATTAGGAAGATGGTGAAGGAGAGTTACAGATTTTTCAAAGGTTACGAGTTAACTTCACATAATAGTAATCACGTCAGAAGTCAGGTATCTTACGATGTTTCTTTGTTAGAAATAACATTTATAAGGATAATTTCATACAAGGGAATGTCATTTGCATTTCTATAGCAGATGTCTTCTACACAAAGAAATAAGGAACCCTGACAGTGTTCTAAGAGCTTTCCACCTCACAACAATCCTGTGAATAGGGCTATTATCTTCCAATTTAACAGATGCCAGAATTGAGGCAGAGAGATGTTATGAATTTAAGGAAGATGACACAGCTAATGAGAAGCTGTGCTAGGATTTGAACCCAGACATCTTGGCCCCAGGGCTGACTCTAGCTCCATGCATTATATTGTCTTCATTTCCATCATACTTGGGATCAGAATTGAACAGGACTTGAAGAGATACTTCTCCCAAGAAGATATACAGATGACCAACAAACAATGGAAAACAAACTCAATGTATTAGGTCATTAGGGAAATGCAAATCAGAACCACAGTCAGAAAACTCTTCACACCAACTGAGATGGTATTATTAAAAACCATAACAGAAAATAATAAGGGTTTGTGAGGATGTGGAGAAATTGGAACCTTCATCCATTGTAGGTGGGAATGTAAAATGGTGTAGCAATTAATTTTATCTGTGAGCTTTACCTTAATGAAAACATTTATGGAAAAAAAAAATAAAACACTACATTAAATTGTTTTGCTGGACCTCCCTTCCCCCAGAAAAATTGGAAACAAAATCAAATTATAAAGCTGGAAGAAGTTGTTTGCAACTGATTGAACAGATAAAAACCAGGTGCCGTGTACTCGATTCATTTAACAAAGGACTAATATTACTAGTATATGTATATTTTAAAAACTTAGAAATTGAAAAGGGAAAAAAATTTCCAACAGGAGAGTAAGAAAGAAATTTGAAGTGAAAATTCACATAAAATGTAATCATGCCCCTTGAAAATATGTTCCACGTCACTCAAAGAAAATCCAAATTAAAACTACGTTGAGGTACCACTTCTTACCATTACACTGAGAAAATTTAAAAAGCTTAATATCACATTATGTTGGAAAATTTGGGCAAGAAGGTATTTTCATACATTGCTAGGGGGAATGGAAATAGATACAACCAATATGGAGGGAAATTTGAAAATTGCAACAAAAGTACTTACATATGTAACATTTGGTTCTGCGAACCTAATTTTATGAATTTATCTTTAAGATCAATCTTCAACCAGGAGAAAATGTAAATGCACAAGATTATTTACCGCAGCATCATTTGTAATGGGAAAATACCAGAAACAACTTCAATGTCCATAGATAGGTACAATGTTACATAAACCACACAATGGCAATTTATGCCGTTGTGGAGAGAATGTACTAATACTGAGTGAAAAAAACACCGTCAAAAGCGTGCAACCTGTTGTATAAGCAAAAAGGGAAAATAAAATTATTATTTTCTGAAGAAAGAACTATGGGAATAATAAACCAGAAGATAATGAAATTGCTTGTGTACAGTGGTTAGGTTAAACAGGAAGGAAGTGCTGCGGGAGTGAGAAAAGAGTGGAAGGGGTGGAGAGAGTGGCCCTTCTCAGAGTATAACTTTTTGTATCATTTTAATATTGGAAACATGAATAATTTACAGACTCAATATAAAATCAAGAATGAGGAGAAAACAATAAAGTTGAAATCATGACAGCAAATTAATCTAAATGTATTTCAAATGAGTAAAATTACCATCCTAAAGGGGGAAGTAAGAACAAATTTAAGGATTTTTAAACTCCATTATGTATCCTCAGTCTAAAATCAAAAAGACAAAACATTGAACTCTAGTTATTTGGGTGGTTTTTCACAGTGGTATGAGTTAGTAATTATGAAACTGTTTTATGTGCATTTTATGATTTAACAAATGCATAAATATATGCTGGATAATAGAGTTACAAACACAGAAAGGAGTATGCTGGTTTGAATTTGGGTATATCAGTATGAAAGCTATAGAACTACAGATATATGTAAGGGTGTATATGTGTATATGTAGTTGTGTTTGTATATGAATACATATACATGTATTTAGTAACTGTGACAGCTAAGAGGATATAAACACTGATACCTCAGTAGCAGTGATCACAGTTACCACCCTGTTCTTGTTGCTAACTACATTCTCCATTAGTAGGAACCAGGGCTCCTAGAATGTATGATTGATCTCAAAATCTATTGTACCAGAATCAGAATTACTGCCTTGGGGCCACAAGACAATACTGGTGATGGGACCACTGTGTAGCTGTGCAGTGTGTTCACTGCACCATGACTGAAAGGGCTCAAGGCTATGTGGTGTCCGTGTCGTGCTCTGCATGTCAAGCCCTATGCAGCTGCAGCATCCCAGACGAAGGAACCCTTTGGCTAATTCACAATAAGTGTCCATGAAGGTGAGCAACATTGCTGGCCATTTTTTTATGTCTTCCTTTTCCTTCCCTAGTTGGGCATTCCTAGGACTCTGCATATCTCAGGATTCCTTCTATCTTCAGTAGTAGGGAGGAAAATGAACATGCTCAAGGTGAGTAGGGCTAACGTTTTCGCTCTTGAAATTCCTGCTCACTAGTACTCAGATTGCACATGGATTTCTCTTTCCTGGAAAACCTCAAGAAGAACAAGATGTATTTGAGAACCTGTTCTTTGCCAGGTGCTTGCTTTGTACGTTTTTGAGTTACTTTGGATTTGTATTTAGTTTTTGTTTTATTTTATCATTCTTTTTTTTTTTTTTCCTCAAAAATCAGGGTAAAAGAATGTACAAAAATGAGCAGTTCCTACACTTTACTACTGCCTTATTCATGAATTATCTGTTTGTATTTTCTCATGCTCTTTTCTCCACATGCCATATAAACATATTTCTATTCATGATATTAATTTTTTTTCATTTTATTTTGTAAAACATTTATCTTTTGTGGCTAAATCAATTTCCAATTGCATTGTTACACTTTTTTATTTTTAACTAATTCCCATTCATAGGCATTTGGGGGCTTAGGAGTTTGATTGTTAAAAATAGGAATACAATGACATTGTTCTTGTATAAAATATTTTTCCCCAAAAATCAATTTTAACAAAATTCTCCTTGTTTTAGTTATCTAGTGCTGCTATAACAGAAATACCAGAAGTGGATGGCTTCAACAAAAAGAAGTTTATTCTCTCACAGTCTAGTGGGGTAGAAGTCCAAATTCAGGATGTCAGCTCCAGAGGAAGGCTTTCTCTCTCTGTTGGCTCTGGAGGAAGGTCCTTGTCATCAGTCTTCCCCTGGACTAGGAGTTCTTCAGCGCAGGGACTCCGGATCCAAAGGATGAGCACTCCTGGCTCTTGTTGCTTGGTGCTAGTGAGGTCCCGTTGTCTCTCTGCTCACTTCTGTCTTTTATATCTTAAAAGAGATTGACTTAAGGCACAGCCTAATCTTGTAGATTGAGTCCTACCTCATTAACATAACTGCCAATAATCCCACCTCATTAACATCATAGAAGTAGGATTTACAACACATAGGAAAATTACATCAGGTGACAAAATGGTGGACAATCATACTATACTGGGAATCATGGACTAGCAAAACTGACATATTTTTTGGGGGGACACAATTCAATCCATAACACTTCTCTTAAGCCAATGTACCACATGGCAAAAGAACTTTTTCATGTGGTACAATGGGTGTTTGGTAGATAGAATAATCAAATATGGCACAGTACAACAGGGCCTACCTGCTGCTCCACACAAGTATTTTTGGATGTTTTCAGATAGGAAGACCTGGGTTCTGCTTTCCCATTCCAAAGTCATTCCTTGTGCGTGTTTTATTTACTGATCTGTTTTTTTCCTTCGTGTTTTAATTAGTTTTCTCAAAACAATGCATAACCTTTGTTTAAAACATCCCAGGATATTAGAAGATTTGCCAGGCACTTGCATTCTGTCACTACATTTACAACTCAGAGCAGCTTAGTGAAGGTGTGCTTAGTTTCTTCTTCATTTTAAACATGTGAAATATGGGAAACCTCCTCAGGTTCACACAAGAAAGCAAGGGTCAGGAGAGTTAGGCATTTTGTTCAAGTAAAAGAGGGAGTCAAGACGAAAGAGAAAGTCCTCTCTTTTTATGGACTTGCGCCCAGTAGTGTGGGTGTCTTGAGTCGCAGTGTCCTGAGTGATTATTTCCACAGGTGTCACTGCTCATCTCCTGGCTCCTTCTCTATCTATCTCTTCAAGTGCACTGATGCTCACAAATCCTGCCAGACAAGTACAGTGATGAGCCCAGTTGTTTTACAGAAATTTTTAAATCTTTCACCCCAGAAGACACATAACACAGTGTTACAAGAAAAAGTAACAACTTGGTTTGGAAATATTTACAGCATATATGCTGGAAAAAGATATAAGACTTATTGTAGAACTATTACGGAGTCCTAGGCTAAGGGAAAATATTAATAGGAATATAGACAAAAGGCATGAACAGACAAGTTAAAAAGGAGAAATATAAATGGCCAATGAATATATGAAAAGATGAAGGTGTTTGTTTATAACTGAATAAATGAAAATTATAAAAATAGTTTTTATTAATTAGATTACCAAAACAATAGAAATATTTTCAACCTGCTTTGCCATCTTATTTAGAGTCAGGGATACTTATACTCTCTTGAAAGATGAGTGTAGAAGGAAGAAAGTCTGCCATTGTATGATCACAATTTAAAATGTGTTTATTTTCTGACATTTTAATGTTCACTTGAAATTTATTTTAAATAATCAGTAGGAAAGTAAGATATACAGAAAATGATATTTTACATTTTAAAAAATATTCTATTTTATTTTTGGTGAAAATATACACAGGAAATCCCACTCCCATTCAACAGTTTCTAGACATAATGATCATTGACATTGGTTACTGTCATGGATTGAATTATGTCCCCCCAAAATATGTGTTATCAATTTGGCTAGACCGTGATTCCCAGTATTGTGTGATTGTCCACCATTTTGTCATCTGATGTGATTTTCCTATATGTTGTAAATCCTATCACTATGATGTTAATGAGATGGATTAGCCACAGTTATGTCGATGAGATATAAAAGAGAGAAGCAAGCAGAGAGACAGGGGGACCTCACACCACCAAGAAAGAAGCACCAGGAGCACAGGGCGTCCTCTGGACCCGGGGTCCCTGCACTGAGAAGCTGCTCGACCAGGGGAAGATTAATGATAAAGAGATTCCTCCAGAGCCGACAGAAAGAGAAAGCCTTCCCCTGGAGCCGATGCCCTGAATTCGGACTTCTAGCCTACTAGACTGTGAGCGAATACACTTCTCTTTGTTAAAGCCACCCACTTGTGGTATTTCCGTTACAGCAGCACTAGATAACTAAGACAGTTACATTCTTCAAATTGTGTCAACATTCTCCTTGTTTTTTTCTAGTTGTTTTACTCCCATAAACTCCCTGTGCTCCAATCTTCTCCTGTATGCTTTACAATAGCTGCTGTCCATTTTGACTTACGAAGCAATTTTTTAAAAGAACACAATACTCATGGGTAACAGTCTTTACTTTTTGAGTTAAACTTTTGCTTAAAGTTTACTTCAGGGGATAGTATCACTTCAAGGTTTGAAGAGTAACTTAGGGCAGTAGTTTTGGGCACTCCTCAAGCCTTAATAGGTCCAGTAAGTCAGGAACTCATTTTGCTTTATGGCTGAAGAGTATTCCATTGTAAGAATGTACCATGTTTTGCTTATCCCTCATATATTGAGGGGCGGTTAGGTTGTTTCTAACTTTTTGCTGTTGTGAATAGTGGATATTCTGCACTGTTTAGAACTGATAAATATAGATATCGGTTCTGTGGTACAAATGACTTCACCAACTACCTGAATTAAATCAGACTTCACAGGTTCAGGAGTCCACAGTCCTCCACAACACTACTCGTACTTCAGACACCTGTGGCAAACATGGCACCACCCTCACTTTTTTCCAACTAATTACAAATTCAGGGATTCTCACTACTCTGTTGCTTCTGTAATACGTTAAAATATCTCATACAACTCAAGAAAGTCTATACTTAAAATAACAGTTCTACTATAGCATAAACTTCGAAATCAAACCCAGCCAAAGGAAAAGAGGCATAGGTAGATGTCTAAAAGTATACTCATAAGGAATCTTCCCTTGTACTCAAAGACAGTTCACACTCCTGGCACTGTAACTGTGTGAAGAATATTGTCAACCATGGAAGCTCACCTATGTTTATTGTCTGGAATGTTTATTGGGATTTCTTTACATAGGCATAAATGATTGAACCAAGGCCACATGTTTGAACTCAACATCAAGTGACTCTCTTGTCCTAGAAGTTGGGCTGGTAACATGTGAGTCAAAGGTCCATACCTCTGATCACATAGTTTGTCTTTCTGGTATATTCATCCCCCATCCTGAGTCTTGTTAATATAAACTACCTGGTGTGGTCCCAGGAGGCCATCAGGAATAACAATGGAAATTCCAAGGATTTAGTGTCTACCTCCCATGAACCAGGGATATAGGCTGACCAAATTCTTTGTTTCCCACCTGGATTTCATACCTGGAATACTATGCAGCCATGAAATGGGTTAAAATAGGTAACATTTATGATAATATAATTAATTCTAATAGTAATAGCTATTGTGTATTGAGCACTTATTCTGTACCACAAACTGTTACAAGTGATGTATACATATTTACATGTATGTTTATGTATTTCCTTGTTTATCCTTTAAAGAATCTTGTAATGCACGAAGAAGTATACAAATTGGAAACTAAGGCATTTGGAGAACTAGTTGAAGGTCACCTGACAAACAACGGACAGATCATTGGAATATGACTGAGGCATGGTAGCTATAACTAGTGCATTGAATGTTGGAATTTATGGATGTGGGTTGTGCCTTCAGAGTTCAGGGGAAGTAGTACATATCTGTCTGAGATAAGTTACCAAAAGCTTACTAGTTTGGCAGACATTAAAGAAAAGTTTTACTAAAGTAAGTGTGTGATAGAAGGGTGGTGAGTGCTATCAAATACTGTTGGAATTAAATTGGTAAACTTTTCTGAGGCAGTTGGCAATATGAATCAAAAAGTAAACCATGTATGTCCCAGCATGCAACATTTAGAGTTCTGGGGGTTTACTCTGAGGACACCAAGTAAAAATACCAAGGCTTTCATTCATTGCCACTCTCTGGGTGAAGCTAAGGAAAATCCACGTATGTGATGGGCAGGATAGAAGGAGAAGGGCTGGGAAATCTACATATTGACTCACATTCCCCCATATCTGGGACAATTTCCCCCCATCCTCCCAGCTTTTTCAAGTAGGTGATAGTTCTAAGACTGGATGTACGTGTGCTTTATGTTGTAGGAATCAGTGACATTCAAGGACGTGGCTGTGGTCTTCACTGAGGAGGAGCTAGGGCTGCTAGACCCTGCCCAGAGGAAGCTGTACCAAGATGTGATGGTTGAGAACTTCAGGATAACCTGGTCTCTGTGGGTGAGAACAGCAACCCTCAGGAGTGTCTCTAAAATGCTCAAATTTTCAAGGTTTTGAATGGTCATGGAGTGGTCACCTGAGTTTGGGGAACTGGCTCTCCTACCACTAAGTATTCATGAAATCTAATATAGTAGAAGGAAGAAGCACATTGCAGCACAAACTCTGTCCAATTGCATAAGTGGTGTGAGAACCAGTGGGAGAAAGTAGACATTGATTTTGAAGTAGATCAACCTATATGTAATATGTATTTATGCACATGTGTCTGGGTCTTGAAGTAAATGGCATTTCTTTAATTGTGTCATCTAAAAAAAAAGGGTGAAAAACACTGCTTCTAATTACTTGGTGAGTATGCATTAGGAATCCAAATTTCCAGTAAATTGTACTTGTAGTGTATTCATTTTAGACAGGTGATTTTAATGTTCACAGGCCTCTAACTCTTTAAACATGGTATATGGCACTTAGAAGAGGGGAAAAGGCTTTTGATGACTGTGATGATTAAGACTGTGTCAACTTGACTGGGCCATGATTCTCAGTGGTTTGCAAGTCGTACGGTGTTGTGATCACTTCCATGTTGAGATTTGATATAATGTGATCACCCCCATGATGGGATCTGCTGTGAGTAGCCAGTCAATTGAAAGGAAGTTTCCTTGGGTGTGTGGCCTGCATTGAATATAAGTGGACATTCTGACAAGGCTCGTGGGGTTTTGCTTGCTGTGGATCCTACAGCTGGCTCCTGTTCATCTGACCTCTGGTTCTTGGAACTTGAGCTAGCAGCTTACCTGTGGTCTTGCCTGCCGAACTTTGGATTGGTCGATCTTCGCAGCCTGTGAGCAACAGCCCTGCTCTCTGACCTGCCAATCTTGGGTTCGCCAGCCCCTACAGCTATGAGAATCAGGAGAAGCCTCCAGCCTGACCCACAGAGTCGGGACATTCCAGTCTCCACAACCGTGTGAGCCATTTCCTTGATATAAATCTCTCTATATATATATTTATATGCTTTACTGGTTTTCCTTCTGTAGAGGGCCCAGCCTAAGACAATGATGAAGAGAACAACCAAAGAGAAGGGAATTCAGAACAGAATCAGCCACTGGAAATCCTTGCAGATCATTGTACATCTGTTTTACTTTCTACCTCCTCTATTGCCGTTGCCCTGATCAAAATTGCCAAACCTCTCTCCTGGATGACTGCAAGTGTCTATGTACTGATTGCCCCCTTGCATCCTTCCTCTCCTGAATTCTGTTTGGCACATAGCAGCTAATGTGATCCATGAGAAATATAAGTCAAATTAAGTCATTATTCTAAACCCTTGATGGCTTCTTATGTTCCTTAGAGTTACAACCTGTTAAAGTGGTTCATAGTGTCTTACATTGTGTGGTCTTCAGGCCCTACTTCCTCTTTGAATACATTATCAGTCTTTTTACATCTTTCTCAGTGTGTACCTGCCACATTGTCCTTGTTTCTCAGATGTTCCAAATATGTATTAGTCTCCTATTGCTGCTATAAAAAATTTCTACAATTCAGTGACTTAAAACAATGCAAACTGATTATCTTACAGTTCTGTAGGCCTGAAGTCCAATATGGGTTTCACTGTGCTAAAATCAAGATGTCAGCCAGGCTTCTTGTTTTTCTGGAGGATGTAGGGGAAAATCCATTTCCTTGCCTTTTTAAGGTTCTAGAAGCTGCCAAATTCCTTGGCTTCTGGCCCCTATTCTCAATTTGCAAACCTAGCAACATTCATCACTTTGTCCATTCTTCTTTACTCAAATTTCCCTCTCATTCTCCTACCTCACTCTTCCACATTTATGGACACTTTTGAATACATCGAGCCCACCAGATATTGTAGACCAGTCTTCCTATTTTAAGGTTAGCTGATTAGCAACCTTAATTCCCTTTGCCACCTTAATTTCCCTTTGCTGTGTGTGGTGAAATGAGTTTGTATATGTGGCCTTTTGCCTTCCTTCTTTGGGAAAACAGCTTGATAGATTTTTTTCCCCTAAGCCTTGAGGAGTTACATTTACCCTAGTTTTCTACCCTCAGAGGGTTTGTTACTTTTGTTCAAGTTGACTGACATTTCCTGGGTAAGTTATAAACAACTTGGGTTGATACACGCTGCCTGGCCCTGGGCTGCAACCTGCCCTGTGATTGGTATGCACCTTGCAGGGATTACTCAATAGACTATAGAAATGAGATTAGTTATAGCCCTGTTGTGTCTGTGGCCTACCAAGACAGGTGAGAGGATTGGTTAGTTCGTGGCCTTGATGGGAGCGCCATACCTTGAAATTGACAAGGAGGTGTGTATGTAAGCAGACAGTCCCACAGAGGTTTACAGACAGAAAGAAGAAGAGAAGCAGAAGGAGGAAAGCAGAAAGAAGGAGAGAGAGAGTGGAGGCAAGGAACCTTCTAAAAGAGCTGTAACACTGGTCAAGTGCTATAACACTGAAAACAGCAAGAGCCCAGAAGGGGCCCAGTGGCAGAGCCAATGGCAACAGGCCTGAAGAAAGTCCAGTGACAGAACTGGTGGCAACAGATGGCAGGACCAAGAGGAGCCTGTCCTAAGGGGGTGAGAGAAGAATGTCCTCAAGTGTCTGAGAAGAGACTGTCCTCAGAGGGCCAAGATGACCCTGTCCTCAGGGGGGTGCGATGAGACTGAGGCCTACACAACCCAAAGGAGACAGAAGAACTGTCCTACACTGAAGAAGGGAGACTTTGCTTACATGCTTCCTGATCCTGATTCCTCAGTTGTAGTCTGTTAATCCTGATCCCGAGTTGTACCCTGTTGTCTTAGGCTGGGTTCTCTAGAGAAGCAAAACCCGTAAAGCGTAGAAATATATACAGAGAGAGATTTATATCAAAGAAACAGCTCCCACAATTGTAGAGACCGGAATGTCCAAAGTCCGTGGATCAGGATAGAGGCTTCTCCCAATTCATGTAGATGCAGGGGCTGACGAACCCAGGTTTGGCAGGTCAGAGAGCAGGGCTCCTGTTCACAGGCTGTGAAGATCTACAAATCCCAAGATTGGCAGATAAGCTGATAGCTCAAGTTCCAAGAGCTGAATGTCAGTCGAACAGGAGGCAGCCACAGGATCGAGAGTAGGCAAAAGCCAGAATGTCCACTTATATTCAGATGCAGGCCACGCGCCCAAGGAAACTCCCTTTCAACTGACTGGCTACTCACAGCAGATCCCATCATGGGGGTGGTCACATATAAACACTGAGAACCATGGCCCAGCCAAGTTGACACACAATCTTAACCATCACACCTGTTTTTTAGTAAACTACTTAATTGTAAGTATGGTCTGTGAATTCTGCGGGGCCATTGCAATGGATTATTTAACTCAGAAGAGAAGTAGAGAGTTCTTTGGGAGGGACGGCTGGTGTCAGAACTGGTAAAAAGGTTGGAGAGTGGAGGTATGTCTGACCTCCACCTCACAGGGATAAGCTTTGGGCAGGTCCTGGTAATTATCCCCCCAGCAGTTAGGTTCTGATGCTTTTATTACTACTAGGGCCATCTTATACCATGTAACCTACCATAACCTCAGCTTTTGGAATTAGGATATGGAAATCTTTGTGGGACCATTATTTTGCCTACTAGATGTCCCTGCCTCACATTCCCTTTACTTGCTCTTTCTCTGCCTGGAATACTCTTTCTTCTAAAATTTTCCTGGCCCCCTTCCAGGTCTTTACTTAGTTTTAATATCACTACAGAAGCATTGTCTATCTAAAATACCATACCCTGTTTTTTCTCCTTGCCCTGTCTTATTTTGTCACATATAGTTTTTGCTTATTTGCTTATCACTTATCTCTCCCACTGAAATGTTATCTCCAGGAGTGAAAGACTATTGTCTGATTTGTTTATTATTGTCTCCTCAGTGCCTATAATTGTTCTTGTACATGGCAGGTATCTGTACATATTTTTGTACTTAAGGAATGAGTTAATGTGCAGGGAGACCTCACTGTCTCTCTCCGTCATGGCCATAGCTAACACCAAAACCCACTGCCATCAATTCGATTCCAACTCATAGCGACCCTATAGGACACAACAGAATTGTCCCATAGGGTTTCCAAGGAGCACCCGGTGGATTCGAACTGCCGACCTTTTGGTTAGCAGCCATAGCTCTTAACCACTCTGCCACCAGGGTTTCCATAGCCAACAGGTGATTCATAAACCAGAGTGAATGAGGCTATTACAAAATACTTTGTGTCTTCTGATGAATACTTAGACAAGTTCTACTTTCGTAAGTGCGTTTTTGGTGAGTTCGTGTGTATGTGACTTGACCCACATCCTAGGGAAATATTTAAACATTGTGGTTGTGACAATTCTGAGTAACATACTTTCCCTGTGGCTTTTCTGGAGCCTTCCATAAGGGAGCATATACATTTCTAGGAATCATTAATTTTTTATATGAAGATCCTGATGTCTACTTCTGGAACAGACCCTCCACAGAGGAATAAAAACTCTCTTTCCAGAGGTCTCAGACAATAACCAAGCAAGCTTAATTTCCCTTGAAAGATTTGACGGCTGATGCCCATTTGCTTCTTCAAAGTCCACATCCACATCTCCACCCCTGGGTTTCTGTTCCCGGTGCTAAAGGAGGCTGATTTAGGATGAGAGTAACACAAGTCACATAGCTCGGTGTTGCCTATATTTCTGATCATTTCAATGTTCAATTTTAATCATTTGATTATTTAAGAGCCTGACAAGTATTTCAACCAAACTGTTCCAATATTTTTGAGCATAAGCCATAGTCAGAAATGTGCCTTTCACACTTTAAGCGAAACATTTCATGTGTATGTAGATTTGTATATGAGTTCAGAAATCATTTACTAAGCGTCTTAGTTATCTAGTGCTGCTATAACAGAAATATTACAAGTGGATGGCTTTAACAAACAGAAGTTTACTCTCTCACAGTTTAGAAGGATAGAAGTCTGAATTCAGGGTGTCACCTCAAAAGATACGCTCTGCTCCTGGTGCTTCTTTCTTGGTGGTATAAGGTCCCCCACTCTCTGCTTGCTTCCCTTTCCTTTTATCTCTCATAAGCTAAAAGATGGTGCAGGCCACACCCCAGGGAAGCTCCCTTTACATTGGATCAGGGATGTGACCTTAGTAAGGGTGTTAGAATCCCACCATAACCCCCTTTAACATAAAATTACAATCACAAAATGGAGGACAACTACACAATACTGGGAATCATGGCTGAACCAAGTTGACACATATTTTTGGGGGACACAGTTCAATCCATGACAACCTCCAAGGGAAAGCTTTCTTTGTCGGCTCTAGGGGAAGGTCCTTGTCATCAATTCTTCCCGTCGTCTACGAGCTTCTCAGCGCAGGGACCCAAGCCCAAAGGACGTGTTCTGCTCCCAGCTCTTCTTTCTTGGTTGTAGGAAGTTCCTCTCCTCTCTGCTTGCTTCTCTCTTTTATATTTCAAAAGAGATTGACTCAAGATACAACCTCATCCTGTAGATTATGCCCTGCCTCATTAACATAACTGCCTCTAATCCTGCCTCAGTAACATCATAGAGGTTAGGATTTACATCACGTAGGAAAATTACATTAGATCACAAAATGGAGGACAACCATACAATATTGGGACTCATGACCTAGCCAAATTGACACATATATTTGGGGACACAATTCAATCCATGACACTAAGTGACACCTTTTTTGTTTGTGATTGTTCTCTGATATTTCCTGTCCTGTTCCTTTTGTTCTTTTTAAATGCTTATTTAAAACCTTTAAATTTATTTTATAGCACCCTGATGGGCTGCAGTCACCAATTTGAAAAACTGTTGTGAGCGGTCAATTTATATACTTTAAAAGAGACATTCCGGAAGCCTCAGAAGGAACCAGTACCTAGGCCCTCGTGCTTTCTTTTCACTGATGGCATTCTTGCCACCTTGTGATTCTCTCATCAGCAGCATCACTCTTGATGTATCCCTGTGTCTGGTACTGCATTTCAGCTTCCCAGCAAAAGTGGTTTCCGCCCCTTTCCTACTTTACGTAGCTTACTTGGAAAGTTTTCTGTTTCTGTGACTTGGCTTAAATGCTCACAAAAGAGTCAAACAAGGATTTAGTTACTCAATGAACATTCACTTGTGCCATGTACTATTCTGGACAGTGGTTATAAAGTAGGCAACAATGTAAATTCTTGTCCTCGTTGATAATTGCTTTTTAGACAGAAAGACATGCAATAAACAAAAAGGACCTAGATAGCATGTCAAGTTGCCATAAGTGCTCTCTAGAACATACACAGAGTCAAGGGGGATGGAAATTGCCAAAGATGAATTGGCTACGAATAGGGTTTATTATTTTACATTGAACTCATTGATGTACTGACAGTTGAGCGAGACCTCAAAGAAGTAAAGTACCAACCATGGCAGTATCTTATTTGGGTAGAGTACCAGGCAGAATATAACTCCTTTTGTGGGATTGGCTTTCAGTAAATTGCACTGTTAAACGAATAATTTCTTTTATAAAGATCGGCACAAAGCTGGTTGCTATGAGGCAGAAGTTGAAGATGTTCCAAATGTCCAACTTTTATAGGCTGCTGTACTACTCCATCATCTCTAACATCAACTACTCCCTCTCCCCTCAGCACTCTCCCTCCTGTCTTTGGGTTCTCTAATTCACTGCAATGTCTCACAGAACTCATGAACCATATAAATTCGTAGGTCAGGTGTAGGCTTCTCCCTGGCCCTCATTCTTTGCCCAAAGACACTCAGCTTTCTTCCTCCATGGGCCTGGAAGCCCAGTACGCTGTCTCCTGCCGGTGTCTCCCGCTGATCTCTCTTCCTGGTTCCTCCTTCCTTGGTGGGAATTGCTTTGGAATTGGCTCTCTTTTAAGGCAAAACTGACCAATTGGTGGGGCACAGTTATCTTATTTGCACAGCCCTGCCCTATCACATGGGTGAGAGTTATAAGACCGTGATGAAAAAGGCCATACTAAGTAATTCATCACACCACAACTGTGCCCTGTTCTTTTCTTTCTCCCCACCTCTGTCTCTGCTGTGAAAGATTAAATTTGCACTAGTTGGCTTTTTTCCATGGACATTGTGAAGGTCTGAATTACTGTCAGGTTTCAGAATAGTGTATGTTATCACTTCAACTTTCTTCCCTTTTCTTACTCTTGGAGGAATCTTCTCAGCAGGTTCTAAAGGACCACTCTGATTTTATGCTACATTTTATTCAGTAAGAGATAATGTATAATTCTCTCAAACCTGCAAGTTATTGCTACTATTCCAGGGCCCCTCAGTTTCTTAGGCATTGGCGAAATTTTCCAGTATATTGACCCAAGATAGAGTGGTACAGAGACTGATTAAATGTTTGCTGAACCAAAGAGGCTGCTTTTAATTGACTGTTCCTACAGGGAGAAAAGTGACATTTTCCTCTGTAAAATTTCCTTAGAAGTACATTTTTGCATTTAATTGAGATTACTATCATGTGGCCCCAAAAAATATGAGTTGTAAATTCTAATCTGTACACCTTTGGTTTTGGAGCCCTGTTGGCACAATGGTTAAGTGCCTGGTTGCTAACCCAAAGGTCCGTGATTCGAACCCACCAGCTACTATGTGGAAGAAAGATACGGCAGTCTACTTCCGTAAACATTATGGCCTTGTAAACCCTATGGGGCAGTTCTACTCTGTCCTATAGCATTGCTGTAAGTGGGATCCGACTCGGTGGCAATAATTTTTTTTTTTTAATACCTGCAGTTATAATCCCATTTGGAAATACTCTTTGTTACATTAATGAGGCAGGATTAGTATAGGGCATTTCTTGAGTCATTGTCTTTTGAGGTATAAAAGAGATTAAAGAAGTGACAGAAGCAGAGATGGGGGAAGAGAGATGCCAAGCCATTTGAAGATTGCCCAGGAGCAGACACTCAGGAAAAACAACGAATTTCCTCCAGAGCCGACAGAGAGAGAGAGACCCTTCCCTTAGTGCTAGCACCCTGAATTTGGTCTTCTAGCTTCCTAAACTGTGATAAGATAAGCTTCTGTTTGTTAAAGCCACCCACTTATGGTATTTCTGTTATAGCAGCATTAGATAACTAAGATGGCTACTTAAAAAAAAAAATTAGAAAATATGCAAACGTTTGATTGTATTATTGCTTTTCTTTATAATTCTACATTAATTGAAATTGAATCTAAATAGCAACAGGTTAAAAGTTTGTAGTACATAACCAATTTTTAAAATTGAATCTTTTATTTCTAAGTTGTACCTCCCATAGTTGATTTGGAGTGGTCTAATGGGTCTCATTAATGCTTAATGAGTTGCAGACCAGTGGACCTCTTGTTGGTTTTTCATGGCATGTAAAGCAGAGGTCATGATACACAGTGCAGACGACAAACTGAAACTTTTCTGGATTCACTAACATCTCATCCCCTGTTATAAGTGTGAAATCTTGAAAACTCTCAACAAATCTTTCACCTCTCTATATCTCTGAATTCTCTTTCCTTTCAGGAGACAAGATCCCAAGGTGATGGAGACTTTGCCACACATGGAGTTTTCCTGCTTGCAAGTCTGGCAGCAATTTACAGGTGACTTAACCAGGTGTCAAGACTCCATGATAAATAGTTCTCAGTTCTATAAACAACATGATTCACCGTGCCAGGCTGGTGCAGGACTATCTATTCACACAGGACAGAAGACTTATCAGTGTAATATGTGTACCAAAACATTCAGCGATGTGTCCATCTTTGATCTTCATCAGCGTTCACACTCCGGAGATAAGTCTGATACATCTACTGAGTCTGGAAAAAGCTTCCATTATAGCTCAGCTCATTGTAATTATCACAGATTTCACATAGGTGAGAACTGCTGTAAGTTTGATGAGTGTGGTAAGGAATTTAGTCAGAGCTCACATCTGCAAAATCACCAGAAAGTCCACATTATAGAGAATACCCACAAATGTGAAGAATGTGGGAAATTCTTCAGTAATAGAGCCACACTTAATGTGCATTGGAAAGGCCACACAGGAGAGAAACCTTATACCTGTGAGGAATGTGGAGGGCTTTTATCTATCCTTTGCATTTTAAGGCCCATCAGAGAATCCACACTGGAGAGAAACCATACAAATGTGAGAAGTGTGGGAAGTTTCAGGACAAAAATTCATTGTCAGGTTCATCTGGTAGTCCATACATGAGAAAAACCCTATAAATGTGATGTATGTGGGAAGAGTTTCTGTCAGAATTCATATCTTAAAATCCATCAGAAGATCCACAATGTAGAGAAACCTCATAAATGTGAAGAGTGTGGGCAAGGCTTTAATAACAGTTCAGAACTTAAATTTCACCAACTCATCCATACTGGCAAGAAATCATACAAATGTGAAGAGTGTGGGAAAGGCTTCAGTTGTAGAGCAAATCTTCAAATTCATTGTAGAATCCACATAGGAGAGAAACCTTGTAATTGTGAGAAGTATGGAAAGGCTTTCAGGGATGCTTCACAACTTCTGATCCATCTGAGAGTCCACAGTGGACAAAACCCATTCAAATGTGAAGAGTGTGGAAAGTACTTCAGCTGTAGAACAAATCTTCATATTCATTGTAGAATCCACACAGGAGAGAAACCCTATAATTGTGGGGAGTGTGGGAAAGGCTTCAGAGTCGCTTCACAACTTCTGACCCATCACAGAGTCCACAATAGGAAAAAACCATTCAAATGTGAAGAGTGTGGGAAGTACTTCAGTAGTAGAGTATATTTGCAAATTCATTGCAAAGTTCACATGGGAGAGAAGCCTTTTAATTGTGAGGAATGTGGTAAATGCTTCATTAATCCTTTACATTTTCAGGAACATCAGAGAATCCACACTGGGGAGAAACCATTCAAATGTGATACATGTTGTAAGAACTTCCAATTTAGGTCAACATTTAATTATCATTGCAAAACCCACATGGAAGAACAACCCTACAAATGTGAGAATTGTGGGACCAGCTTCCAGTTTCCTTCAATTCTTAATATGCATAAGAGGGTCCACACTGGAGAGAAAACATATAATTGTGTAGAGTGTGGGAAATGCTTCATTCAGCTCTCAGGTCTTCACATCCATTACAGAATCCACAGTGGAGAGAAGCCATGCAAATGTGAAGAGTGTGGGAAGAAAGTCTCAGAAATCACAACTTCAGTGTCACCACAGAGTTCACTATAGATAAAAGCCATACAGATGTGAGGAGTGTGGGAGGGGATTCAAGTGGAGCTATAGTCTAGATAATCATCAGAGGGTCCACACAGAAGAGAAACCAAATAAGTGTGGGTAGTAGGGTAATAATAGTCATACCTGAAGTCTTTGTCAGTGTCCACACTGGAGAGAAGCCATACAAATGTGACATGTGTGATAAAGTCTTCCATTGAACTTCAGAACTTCAATATTGGCATAGAATTCATAGAGGAGAAAAACCTTATAAATGTGAGACACATAAACACCTCCAGTTAAGGTCTTATAAGACATCAAAGAAACCATGGTGGTGATGAATTTTATAAAAGTGATGAGAGTCAAGAACGTAGAGAATCCTTAGAGGAAAGAAATGTTATAAGATGATGTTGTACAAAAACTCATTTGTAAGCAGAATTTTGTGATTATCAGGTTTCACAGGAGGGAAAACGGTGCCATTCAAATCAGTGTTTCTGCCATAGCCCAACAAATCCCAGTGATCAAGAGATGACACAACAGAGTACACCTCTGTAAGTGATGCAGTAAGGGCTTCACTCAGAAATTTTACAGTTACCAAATATCACTCAGGAGATAGGCCTTAGAATAAGAGTTTGATCTCGTCTTTAGAAAAGTATAATGGACACGTCAAAATGAATATCCATTAGAATGTAGGTTCCACGGAGCCCTGGTGGCTCTGTGGTTAAGAACTTAGCTGCTAACCAAAAGTCAGCAGTACGAATCCACCAGCCACTCCTTGGAAACCCTATGGGGCAGTTCTACTATGTCCTATAGAATTGCTGAGTGGGAATCAACTAGATGGCAGCAGGTTTTAGTTTGGGTAGGCTCCATGAAGGCTGGGACTTTGTTGATGAATCTATACAACCATAACATGATTAGCAGTTCTTAGGTGTGCTCAGTTCTTGTTAATGAAAGAAAACGTACAACATTTGAAAACTGTTTCCAGAATAAGAAACTGGGAGAAAGAAATTAGTTCCGTGAAACAATCATTTGGTGAAATGCAGAAAACTATTTGGTACTGCAATCCACAATATTATTTTGATATTAACCTAATTGGCTGCTGTTCTCTTCCTAGCCTCTGTTCTCAAGACCGGTTATTATTTGGGTCATGGTCTAGTGCAATTTATTTTATCTTTTGTTTCTCATGTTTTTAGTGTTGTATCTAAAAATTCATTGCTAAAACAAGATTGCAAAGCATTACCCATAAGTTTTGTTGTAAGAATTTTGTGGTTTTAGTTTTTACATTTAGTTTGTTGATGTATTTTGAGTTGATTTTCATGTGTGTTGTGAGGTACAGATCCAGCTTCATTCTTTTGCTGTGGAAATCCAGTTGTTTGTCTCTGCACCATTCATTAAAGAGACTATTCTGTCCCCCATTAAATAGGCTTGGCACCCTTGCTGCAAATCAGTTCACCACAGATGTATGAGTTTATTTCTGGACTCTCAATTCTATTTGGTTGATATACATGGCCGTCATTATGCCAGAATGTTTTCATTTCTATAGGTTTATAGTGTATTTTGAAATCAAGAAGTGTGAGTCCTACTTTGTTGTTCTTTTTAGATTTTGCTTTGGCTATTAGGGCCCCTTGCAGTGCTATAAAAATCTGAGGATTGTATTTTCCATTTTTGTAGAGAGCCTGTTGGAATTTTGATGGGGATTGCCTTTACAGGTAATGGGAGTTAGGATTTCAATGTATCTCTTTGGAGGACACCATCAAATCATAACATAAGTCAGTGTGGACAAATGGTGGCAGGACAGCTGGATATCAACATTCAAAAGAATGAATTGGGCCCTTACCTCACCCCGTATATAAAAAAAAACAAATGGTCAAAAACCTCAATGCAAGAGCTAAAACAATAGAACTGTTAGAAGAAATTATACAAGTAAAACATCAAGACTTTGGATTTGGCAATGGATTCTTACATATGATGCCAAAACTGTAAACAACAAAAGAAAAAAATAGATAAATTGAACTTTATCAAAATTAAAATTCTCTGTTCAAGAAAGACAAAATAATATAATAAAGACAGCCCACAGACTGGGAGAAAATATTTGTGAATCGTACCTGTTAATTCCCTAGTATTCAGAATAAAGAACTCTTACAACTCAAAAACAAAAATGGCAATTAAAAATGGGCTAAAGAGTAAAACATATTTCTGCAAAGAAGATATACAAATGACAAGCAGTCGAATAGAAGCTCAACATTATTGGTCGTTAGGAAAATACAAATCAAAACTACATTGAGAAATCACTTTACACCCAGTGGTTAAGAGATCTATCGGCTGCTAACCAAAAGGTCAGCAGTTCGAATCCACCAGGCGCTCCCTGGAAAACCTATGGGGCAGTTCCATTCTGTCCTATAGGGCCTCTATGAGGGGGAATCAATTCGACGGCAACAGGTTTGGTGTTTTTTTTTTTTTCGTTTAGGATGGTATTAAAAATCATAACGGAAGACAATAAGGATTGGTAAGGATGTGGAGACACTGGAAACTATTCACTGCAGGTGGGAATGTAAAATGGTGCAGCTGCTGTGGGAAATAGTTTGTCAGTTCCTGTCTTAATTTCCTACTGCTGCTGTAACACAAATACCACATGTTGGTGGCTTTAAAGAACAGAAATGTATTTTCTCACAGTTTAGAAGCTAGAAGTTTGAATTATTAGAGCATAGCTGTAGAGAGAGGTCATTCTTTGCCTATTTCAACTTCTAGTAGCAGACAGTCCTTAGAGTTCTTGCCTTGTAAATCCATCTACCTCCATCTTCGGCAGCTAGTGCCTATCTTCCCCTGAGTCTGGTTGTGTCTGTGTCTATGCTGCTCTTTATATAACTGAGAAGTGGTTAGGTTTAGGGTCTACCCTACACTGGTTTGACCTCAACTGATTGATTACATTACATTAGATGGCATTATGAAAGGCCATTACATTACATCCACAGGAATAAAGGTTACGATTTCAACACATATTTTGGGGACACAATTCAAACCATGATAGTTCCTCTAAAAGTTAAACATAGGATTACCATATGATCCAGTGATTAAACTCCTAGGTATACACAATGAGCCTGGACCATATAGTATTAAAGAGTAAGTATTTAAAGAGCTCAAATCATGATGAACACAAGTCAGAATGATGGAGAAGATTGCTTAACAGGATTTCACTAGCTAGATCTTAAGCAATTTGAGTGTTATGTGAATAATAGTAGTCATACATGTGAATCCCTTAAATAAGAATTCATAAATCCATCCTGGCATAAACAAGAGATGTAGAAAGACCTTTGTTACAATAGACTGCCAACTAATACACATGGAATAAGTTGGAAAAACATGTTTTATATCCATAATAACAAATTATTTAGGCTAGAAATTTCAATAAATGTTAAGACAGGTGAAAATTTGATGAAGAATATGATATTAACATACTCTGAAAGAATCTCCCCAAAAAATTCATTGAAAGGGGGTTTACAGTGGAGAACCCTGCAGGCTTCCTCAACTTTAAATTTAACAGCACCAATAATGGAAAAAACTGATACCTAGTACACCCTTAATCATGCCTTAGTAAGGACAATGCCATTCCCATTAAATACGTGTCAAAATATATAATGTAAAATCTAATCATGAGGCAATATCTGACAAACTGAGGGATACCACACAAAATATCCAGCTTTACTCTTTAGGAATATCTTTTTAATGAGGAAAATAAAAATTTCTTTAAAAAGCAGATGTTCTTTTGTAATATCTCTTTGGCCAGTTCTAACCATGGACACCCCTGGCTGCAAGGAAGGTGGGAAGGTGCAGTTTAGCTCTTCTGTGTAGTAGGGGCAAGTAAGAAAGAAGGGATTTGTGGCTGGCAATGGGTTGACCAGCCTACAGTGTGTGTCCCAGATAAACAGAACTATGTTCATTACAGCTTCATTTAGAATAGCAAACCTACTAATCAGGTAGCATGCCAAGTATTTTTGGTTCACTCAGGAACACGTTTATTTGAAAAAGTTAGGCTTATTACATGTTGCAGCAAGGGAGTATACACACCATGGGGAACTATGAGAAGTTACGAGGTTAAGATGTTAGAACTTTTATGGAATTTGGGCTCTTGTGATTTTTTTTTTCAGTGATTTGAGGGAAGGTCTAAGGAGGCTGGGTTTCCGTTTAGACTGGATGCTGTTAGAAATGCAGTGTGGTGAATTACTTAATGTGGGCCTTCTAGCCATAGTCTTTGTAACTCTCACTAAATAAATAGGTGGGATTATGCAAATGAGGTTTTTGTGTCCCTCCAAGGGGAATGGATAGCTTGCTAATAAGCTAAATAATGTGCATGGCACCCTTGTGGGGGTGGGACCATGCAAATAAGGTGTATGGAACCCTAACAAGGGGACTGGTCAGTTTTACCATCCCAACCAAAAACCAAACTAAGCCTGTTGCCTTCAAGTCGATTCTGACTCATAGCGACCGTATAGGATAGAGTACAACTGCCCCATAGGGTTTCCAAGGAGCACCTGGTGGAATCCAACTGTCGACCTTTTGGTTAGCAGCTGTAGCTCTTAACCAGTATGCCACCAGGGTTTCCTTTGCCATTGTGGTAGGCTTAAAATGAACCATCCCAGAGGCAGGTAGAGAGGATCTCAACACCAATAAGAAAGAAGAGCAAGGAGTGAAGTGTGTTCTTTGGACCTGGGATCCCTGCGCTGAGAACCTCCTAGATCCAGAAGACAGACAGGCTGTAAGACTGGAGACAGTGAGAAGTAGTGCCAGAGAAAATGGTGGCAGCAGAACCAGGAGACCAGCAGCAGACAGCATGGTTAGGTATCTTGGCCCATGGAACAAGAAACCTGAGTGCCTTAAGGTGCAAGGCTTACTGGTGGAGCAAGGTAACTCGGAGCACTTGGTGGAGCTAGGTTTGCCAGCCCACGGAGCTAGAGGTGAGCACCTTCGGTCCCAGGCTTACTGATCAAGTGGGGTGCCTCTGGGCACTTATCAGCAGAGCTAAAAAAGTTTGTTTTAACTCTTGCCAGAAATGGGCAGAGGCAAGATTGTAGGGTCGAGGAACAGAGAAAGACATGCCTGCAGATAGAGCTGAGAAGAGGCTGTCATGATTGAAGAACTGTACCCTGAGCATTTCTGTACCTGAACTGTAACCTGTTACTTCCCTAATAAATCCTATGACTGTGAGTATGGTCTTTGAGTTCTCTGTGGCCATTGCAATGAATTATCAAACCCAGCAGAGAAGTAGCAAGTGCCGTGGGAGGGACAGTTGGTGTCAGAATTAGTAAAAATATTGGAAGGTGGAGATATGTCTGACCTCTGCCTCATAGTTATCACCTTGTGCTGTTGATCTTGATTCTCCTCCCCCCTCATAAAGTTAGAGGAGATCAGATGCTGCTGCGAAGTCATTTTTACAGAAAGGAGGAGCAGTTCTAAAACTTATCTTAATAAATGTTACTATATGGAGGACAGACTAGAGCAAAGATAAAGCTGTTATTGGTAAAGAAGTGGCAGTCATTCATTTAGCCAAGAGAAGGGAATGTTTGGTATTTTGTGAAGGCACCATATAAGCAAAATTCCACTGCCACTGATTGAGTCGATTCTGACTTATAGCAACCCTATAGGACAGAGTAGAACTGTCCCTAGGGTTTTCAAAGCTATAAATCTTATGGAAGCTGACTGCCACATCTTTCTACCATGCAGGGGCTGGTGGGTTTGAAAAGGCGACCTTTCAGTTAGCAGCTGAGCACTTTAACCACTATGCCACCAGAACTCTCCTGTGAAGGCACAGTGACCTTATTTTAGTCTGCGCTTAAACGACATTATGAAGTGGCCTTTTCTGGCTCACTTTAGTTTGGTCTTACAGAAACCTTGTCTGAAGTTGTTTTTTGTGAGGTTGTTTATGTCCAGTTAGATAATAATATGACCTAGATGTGATTGCCAAGCCAGCTTTTGGATGTCAGAGGCTAATCTTTTTTTTTTAATTATTATTTTCTTTCTCAGTCTGTTTAATGCAGCACTATGCAGCCACCAATTACAATAAATTAGATTTTTAGTAATTGACATTAGAGAAATGTAGATTATATTGAATTTAGAAAAATAGACACACAACATAGGATTTTTATATGATTTCATTTTCGAAGGAGAAATACATTCATAGAAGATGTGTATTTTTGTAGAGAAAAAGTATCTGGTTACCTTCAAGCAGTATTTAAGATGGAATTTTTCTTATTTTGCTTTGTAGTATTTTTAATTCATTTCAATTTATATATCAGTGTTATTATTACTAAATACAATGCAAATATTTTAGCCAAAAAATATGAAGGTAAAAAATGTTAGCACTAGAATATCATCTCTCACCTGGAGAATTCTTTTAAGTGTTCTCATATTGAATGATAGGTTTTAGGTTCAAGAATGACCCTTATCCCAAGCTCTTCAGCAGTTATACTTGCTTGGACATGTTGGATAATGTATTAATTTCTCTGAAATTTGGTGTTTTCTTCTCCAAAGTGGGGAAGATAGCTTTTTTATGAGGTCACTGCTTCCCCTTTGGCTGTCTCAAATAGTGACTGGTTTTTTTTTGCCAAACTAGTTGTAACAAAGGGAGTTGGTACCTTCCTTGCTCCTCGATGCCCCTCCCAAACCATACTACCTCGTCCATTCTTTAACTAGCCTCATAGTGTCAAATATACTAACCCTTGCTGTGTGCCGTCCAGTAGATTTTCCACTCTTAGAAGCGACCCCATGTCACAGTAGAATTGCCTCGTAGGCTGTGACCTTTATGACAGCAGATCGCAGGAATTTCTCCGCAGAATGGAATGGCTGGGTAGGTCTGAATCACTCATCTTTCGATTAGCAATTGAGCGTTTAACCACTGCACTCCCAAGGCTCCTCATACTCCATAGGCCTCCTCCTTTCAGTCATGTACTGATCCCCTACATAAGGCATTCCCCTTGATTCCCGGGCACTTCCGCTCAGGCAGACAGGCATATGTGCGGAATTCTGGGAAATGTAGTCCAGAAGCTTCGCTCCAGGAGTTGAGGTCCCTGCCATGTTTTTCCTCATGGTGATTATTGCTCTTCCGTCCTGAGAATCTTCCACATTTTCAGGACCTGCTTTAGGGACCTGCAACAACCAGAAATCGATTTAGTGGAAAGAATTCGCGGCGCAAACGGAGGTTTGAAAGGCGAGTGTGGCGGTTTGCATTTCTTTGGCGGAGACTTTTCCATTTGGAGGCGATTCGCGCGTCCCGGTGTTTGGGACTGGCTCGGGTCGGGCCTTATTTGAGCGTCTCCGTAGGTCATAGCTCCTCGGTCCGCTTTCCTCCACCTTGCACATGCGCTGGCAATTCCTCTCGGTACAGGACTGCGCGAGTTACTTCATCTGTCTCTGGTGCGCTTCTATATGAAGGGGATATTAGTATTTTCGTGAAGAGGACTTGGTGGCGCAATGTTAAACGCTCGGCTGCTAACGGAAAGGTAGGCAGTTCAAACCCACCAGCCGCTGCGCCCTCCTCGGGAGGAACTACTTGATGATCAATCTGCTCCGTAAAGATTACAGCCTAGAAAACCCTATAGGGCAGGTCTACTCTATCCTGTAGGGTCGCTGTGAGTCGAAGCCCACTCGTCGGCCAACAGCAAGTACTTCCATAATAGAATTGTTTTGACAGAAGAGGTAGTATCAATGAAAGCTTTAAAACAATTCCTGGCACTTGATGAATGGTGATTTCTCGTTGTTACCCATAAAAACACATTGCGGACGACGAGTTGATTCCCGACTCACGGCGACCTTCTGGTTGGTACTACTAGCATTTCATTTCCTGAGAAGCGCTTCTCTAGGGTCTCTGTTAATAATTAGGAAATTGAGGCCCACATGGACACAATGATTAGTGATTAAGTCTTCCTTCGCAAACCCCTCTATGATAAGACATAGGTTAACCAAAACCTCGTTTAATGTTGGTGCAAAGAATTTTAAATTCAACCAAAAGGATGATTTAGCCCTTTGGAGTTTCCTAAGCAATTGAGGTGCTTTATTGTTTTAAGATCTCCGGACTATACCTGAGGAATTGTGCAAATACATGGGGGGCGGGGGGCAGGCCAGAGACCACTTAGTAACCTGCTGGCAGCTGATCTCGGAAAGGGGGCATGGTTCAAACAATCAGATTAAGATTAGCCAGATGAATTTTTTCTATTTTACTTCCTCCTTTTCTCTTTAAAAACTTCATTATAAAAACTGATCAATGACAGTGATTATACATGTGGAGGTTGGTGTATTGTCGAATGTTTTTATGTGTATATTTTAACCAGAATTTTTTAAAAAGTACCTCATTGTAACTGTCCCTCATTGGGCCCTCCCGTTTTTCCTTAACAGAGGAGTCTTTCTGTGTGTATGGAGATTAACTGCTGGAATGAACCCTGTATATTTTCATTTCTTTGTTCTTTATTTTCTGTTAACACTTTGAATCAAGAGTGCAGTCCGAGCTCCAGCTGCAGTGGACCTGGCCCTTGTCTCTGAGTACTACAGGAAGTGGGATGTTCTTGGATCCCCTCTGACCTCTTAGGAAGGAGGGAATTGCTTCTAGCCGGTCAGAGTGAGGAGAATGAACTGTGGTGTATCGGGGACAATGATGGAATCATTGTATTCACAGCCTCCTTTCTTTCACCAGCCCCCACTTCTCTGAAAGGACTGCATGGAGGTGGAGGCAGAGACTCCTTGGCTACTGGTAGGAGAGCCCCAGGTGAGGAGGACTTGGTGTTCTTCCACAGAGATTTTCATGTGTGTTGTAGAGTGTGTGACATGTACTCTGGCATGGGTTAAGATTTAGTTGCCAAGTTCCATTCTTAAAGGTTTTATATAAATTAGTCTGTCAAACAGAAAAAATAATAACAGACATCTTACTTTGATTTTAAGGTTTTCTTACTCATGAAACCAAATATTCACTGTAAAGAAATCCCCAACTAAATTTCATTCTGCCAGTGCCTTTTCTTTTACCCTGAGTTGCTGATCTTTTCTTTCCTGTTCCCAAGCCAGGCTTACTAAATTGGAATTTCAGAAGGCATGGCTGAAGGTGGGTGGAAGGCCTGAGACCACCTTGTGACTTGATATCATTTGATCTCAGTAAAAGGGGAGGCCAGGGTTCAGTCAGTTATGTGGAGATTGGTCAGTGGTCAATGTTCTAGCCTTTTCTCTCCTCTTCTCTTTATAGGCCTCGTTCTAACTTCGAGTCATTTGCTTTTTCTGGAATCAAAATATTCTTTCTATACGCATATACAATAACTGCACAGAACCAATGCTATGTTTCAATTTCTTTGAGTGTTGATTATTTTTTTAACACTACATGATTCTACATAGTGGCTCTGTGAAGTGCTACTGCTTTTTTCCTTATTTTATTTATTTCTTTTTAATTATATTTGTCAACTTTATATCAGATGCTAGTTTTTTGTGGGTTTTTTTTCCCCCATACAAAAATTTATACATACATTGTTATGTGACTCTAATTGCACTATGGGTGCATAGGTCAGGATGCGGGAAGCGGGGTGGTGCTGGGGGCTTTTGCTTGCCGGGCTTTGTGTCTGCGGATCTTCCGCACTGGCTGGTTGAAACATGCGGCTATGTACTTGCTGCTGCTCGTCCTTCTGGAAGTGGTGCTCCAGGATCATGTCATTCCGACTGTGCACCATGGCTGTCTAAGGCCCTCATTGAAGCGAAACGGCCTAGTGGAAAAGCTGTTTTGTATTCTTATAGAACCATGTGATAGTGGAGAATTCAGAAAATACAGAAATAAGCAGAGAAAAAGTTTTTTTTAATTATCTGTGACTCCAGAATATAAAGATAGCAACTGTAAAGCTCGGGATACATTTCTGTATAGTGGTTCTTTGCGGATATTTGTGTATTCATTTATATAGAAACGTTAAACAAAAATTATACTTTCCATAATGTTTTTCCCCTTATCTTTTTTAACTATGGAAATTTCTGAACACTTCCAAGAAAGAATACACTAATGAACTTCTATATATTATCATCATCATCCTTACTATTATTTTCATTACTATTACAATTAGTAAGACTACTTCCTGATTTTTTTTAATATTTTATATTATTTCCATGCTTTGGAAAAGTTCCAAAAAGAGTATCAGGAACTCTCATATACCTTATACTCAGATTCACCAATTGTTTACATTCTGCTTCTTTGCTTTCTTGACGAACGTCAGCTGAATACCGTCAGGAATATACCTGTAAGCAAAGACAGGTGGTTTTAGCTTGCTGCAGCAAAGAAACCCACACATAGCAGGGAATGATGGGATGCCTTTGTAAGAGGCAGTTAAGAGGTGCTGGTTATAGGGTTTTAGCATAATATATAGTGTTTGGCTGAAGACACACCCTACCCTACACTGATACTGCCTCATTAATTAAACAAAGAAAACCCATTCCCAAGTGGAATTGTAACCACATATATGAGTTGGAATTGACTCAACGGCAACGGTTTTTTTTTTAAATAATGGGTAGGGTTTACAACACATATTTTTGGGGGACACAATTCAATCCGTAACATTCTACCCCAAAATTCATGTGTGCTTCCCACATGCAAAACACAATCACTTCATCACATTATCGCAAGTCTTAAATCAACTCTTAAGTCCAAAATGTTATCTTTTGAATTGTCTAAATCAAATATGGGTGAGACTTTAGGCGTATTGCATCCTGGGGCAAAAGTCCTCTTTGTCTGTGAACCTCTGAAATCTGGAATATAAGATGTTCTAGAGCACAGTGATGGAACAGGAACAAGGTAGACATTTCAATTATAAATGGCAGAAGCTGGAGGTAAAGAAGGAATAACGGGAACCAAGTTAGTCCAAAACCCAGCAGAAGAAATTACAGTAGCTCTCAAGGCTTGAAAATAATCCTCTATTCTTCCCAGACCTCTAGGCAATGGCCCCGCCCTCAGACTCTGGGTGTTGCCCGTGCTGTCTGGATTCTGAGTGTAGGCGCCTCCAGCCCTGCGCAGGCGCACCACCTTCCAGACCCTGTGGTATGGAAACCTCGTCACCTGTAACCAAAGACAGATTACTTAGCTTGTTGTGGCAAGGAAGCCCACACACAGCAGGATATCATGGAGTGGCTTTGTAAGAGATAGGAGGGGCTGGTTACAGGGTTTTAGCATAATATAGTGTTGGCTGCCTTAGAGTTGGGCCAACCTCGTAGTGACCCCTGCACAGCAGAATGAAACACTGCCCGGTCCTGGGCCATTCCCCCGATCAGTTGTAGATCTGACAGCATTCCGTAGTGATCCACAGGGTTTTCACTGGCTGATTTTCAGAAGCAAATCACCAGGCTTTTCTTTTTAGTCAGTCTTAGTCTGGAAGGTCCGCTGAAACCTGTTAAGCATCATAGAGTGGTGTCTTTGCATGAGGTGCATTTCCTGGAAATCAAACCCGGGTCTCCTGCCTGGAAGGCAAGAATTCTACTGTTACATCACCAATATGTGATAGCCTAATATACTAGATGCTTTTAAATGTTGTACTAGATAAAAATAGCTAATACTGTTATCTCTTAGATAATAGTAGGAAACATGTTAGATAACATACTGTTATCTAATGCACAGTCCATATTTAAATTTGTTCTCTTGTCCCAAAATAAGTCTTCTATAAAGGTTTTCCTCTCAGTTCAGGGTCTGATTTATGTATTACCTTTAGGTCTCATGTTTGTGTACTCTCCTTTCATCTAGAGTAATTCTTCAATCTTCTTTTTTTTGTTCTTGTTGTTTTTGAAAAGTATGGGCAAGGGATTTCGACAAAGGCCTTCATCTGGGGACTATCTGGTATTTTTCAGGTTTCGGTTCGGATGACGCAGTATTGGCAGCGATCCCACAGAAGTGGTGAGGAGTCTTTCCAGTGCAACATGTCGAGAGGCTAGTGATGTGGGTTTCTCCCAGTACTGGTGATCTCAACTCTGTTCACATGTCTGTCAAAAGTCTCTACTGAAAAGGTACTATTTTACGTTTCGTAGGTAATAAATTTTGGGGAGACACATTTATTATTGAGCATTTTACTGTAAAGACCAACTTCTCCCCTTTTTATTTATTCTTTCAAATATAAATTTTATGTCAGTATAGACTCAGAACCCACTCTTGTTTTCAGTTTGGGGCTTTTATGATTAATGTTGCTATGAACATACAGTTAAGGAGCCCTGGTGGCACTGTGGTTAAAGCAATTGCCTGCTAACTGAAAGGCCAGCAGTCTAAGACAACCAGTGGCTGCTCGGGAGAAAGATGTGGCAGTTGGCTTCCAGAGAGATTTACAGCCTCGGCAACCCTATGGGGTGCGTACACATGCTAGTCTTTGTATGAACAGGTCGTTTTTATTTTATTTTATTTTTTTATTATTATTTTATTGTGCTTTAAGTCAAAGTTTACAGTTCAAGTCAGTTTCTCATACAAGAATTTATACACGCATTGCTATGTGACCCTAGCTGCTCTCCCTGTAATGTGACAGCACACTCCTCCTTTCCACCCCGTATCTCCCGTGTCCATTCAGCCAGCTCCTGTCCCTTTTTGCCTTCTCATCTTGCTTCGGGACAGGAGCTGCCCATTTAGTCTCATGTATCTACTTGAGCTAAGAAGTACTCTCTTTATGAATATCGTTTTATGTCCCATAGTCCAGTCTATTCTTTGAAGAGTTGGCTTCAGGAATGGTTTCAGTTCTGGGCTAACGGAGAGTCCAGGGGCCATGTCTTCCGGGGTCCCTCCAGTCTCAGTTAGACCATTAAGTCTGCTCTTTTTACTAGATTTTGAGTTCTGCACCTCACTTTTCTCCTGCTCCATCAGGGACTCTGTTGTATTCCCTGTCAGGGCAGTCATTGGTGGTAGTGGGCACCATCTAGTTCTTCTGATCTCAGGCTGATGGAGTCTCTGGTTTACATGGCGCTTTCTGTCTCTGGGGCTAGTATTTTCCTTGTGTCTTTGGTGTTCTTCTCTTTTGCTCCAGTTGGGTTGGGACCAATTGATGTATCTAAGATGGCTGCTCACTAGCTTTTAAGACCCCAGATGCCACTCACCAAAGTGGGATGCAGAACGTTTTCTTAATAAACTTTGTTATGCCAGTTGACCTAGATGTCCCCTGAAACAATGGTCCCCCGCCCCTGCTACTCTGTCCCTCAAAGTGTTTGGTTGTATTCAGGAAACTTCTTAGCTTTTGGTTTAGTCCAGTTGTACTGACTTCCCCTGTATTGTGTGTTGTCCTTCCCTTCACCTAAGATGATTCTTATCTACTATCTAGTTAGTGAAAACCCCTCTCCATCCCTCCCCACCCTCGTAACCATCAAAGAATGTTTTCTTCTGTGTTTAAACCATTTCTATATATGGACAAGTCTTTAAGTGGACATATGTTTTCATCCTCCCAGGTAGATACCTAGGCAGGGAATCACAAGGATGTGTGGTAGTTTCATGTTTGACTTTTTGAGAAACTGACAAACTGTTTTCTAAAGTGGCTTCATCAAACTTTTTTTTTTCCAGAATCTTGTGTTTATTTAATGAAAACAAAAAATTAATTTTTTTCCTCTAAGCATGTTTATCTATTTTATTCTTCCATGTTTCAATTAATTTTATCAAAGAAATGTATAACCTTAGTTTAAAACATTCAGGGATACTATAAGATTTGCCAGCATTTGTGTTGCAGCTTTTTATGATGATAAATAGGCCTCTTTGGGACCTTTCTGCTTAATGACAGAAATTCACTTGTTTTCACACCTTTTAGAAAATGATTGTGCCAATTTAAATATTATTGTTAAGGCAGCAATATTAGGGAACACAGACAAGCCCATTTAAGAGAGTTTTCAGAGGACACATGGGACTTCCACTCAGCAGTAGTCACATCAGAAGTCCATGTATCTGACCCTGTTAATTTGGTAGAAATTAAATCTGTAAGGATAATTGCCTACTACGGAATATCACGTGCTGTTCTATAACTGAAAAGAAATAAGAACTCTGATACAGTTCTAAGAGTTTTCCCCCTTGCAACAATCCTGTCAGTGCGGACTCTTACTTCCTGTTTCACAGATGACAGAATTGACCAAAGAATTCTGATTAATTTGCGCAATATGATACAGCTAGTGAGAAGCCATACCGAGATTTGAACCCATGTATATACTGACCCCAGAGCTGACTCTTATTCAGTATGTTATATTGCTTGAAATGCTATCATACCAGAATCACAGTTGCTATCTTGGGGGCCAAAAGGAAACACTAGTGATGGGGCCACTGTGTGTAGCTGTGCAGAGTGTTCACTGAACCCAGACTGAAAGGGGTCAAGGGCATCTGGTGTCCACATCATGCTCTGCACATCAGGCTGTGTGCAGCTGCAGTCACCCGGACAAAGAGGCTAATTCACAATATGCGTTCACGAAGGTTAGCCACCTTTTTATGTCTTCCTTCTCCTTCCCTAGTTCGGCATTCCTGGTACTCTGTGTATCTCAGGACTCTGAACAACGCCAGAAGTAGGAAGAAAAATGAGCACGTTCACAGTGAGTGGGGCTTACCTTTTCACTCTTAAAATTCCTTCTCACTACACAGATGGACACTTGGTTTTCACTTTTTTTTAAAACCTCAAAGAAAACGAGACATTTGCGGACCTATTGTTTGTTAGGTGCTTGGTTTGTATGTTTTTGGCTGACTTTGAATTTGTTTTTAATTTTTCTAATATTTTATCTTTTTTTTCTCTTAAAAATAAGTATAAAAGAAGGAATAGGAATGAACAGTTCTCTCACTTTACTACTCCCTTACTAATTAGCTGCTTGTATTTTCTCATATTCCTTTCCACATGTACTTTTATAACTTATTGTATCCATTATATACACCTAATTTTAAATTGTCCATTTTTCATTTACCATTGTGAAACAATCTTTTTTTATCATTTCATCATTTTCCAATTGAATTACTACACCTTTGTATTTTTAACTACTTGCTTCTCTTAGACATGGAAGTGGCTTAGGAATTTTATTGTTTTTAAATAATATTTTATTGTTTTCGGTGAAGGTTTACACAGCAATTTAGTTTCTCATTCAACAATTTCTGCACAAATTGTTCAGTGAAATTGGTTACATTTTTCGCCATGTGGGAACATTCTCAATATTTCTGTTCTTGTTATTCTGTTCCTATTAATTCCGTTTCCTTGCCCCTTTATATTCTCATCTTTGTTTTATAGTAACTGTTGATCGTTTGGTCTCATAGAGATGATTTTTTCTTTTAAAGGAGCACAGTACTCACAGGTAATATTGTTTATTTTGTGAGCCAATCTGTTATTTAGCTAAAAGGTGACCTCAGGTGCTAGTTTCTGTTCAAGATTTAAAGAGTATCTCAGGGCAATAGTCTCAGGGAGTCCTCCAGTCTCCACCTGTCCATGTCAACACTCTCCCCTTCTCGACCTTGGGTTCCCCATTACCAGCTTTCCTGTCCCCTCCTGCCTTCTTGTCCTTACCCCTGGGCTGGTGCGCCCGTTTAGTATTGTTTTGTTTCGTGGGAGTGCCTAATCTTTGGCTGAATAGTGAACCTCAAGAGTGACTTCATTACTGAGCTAAAAGGGCGTCCAGGGGCCATACTCTCAGGGTTTCTCCTGTCTGTGTCAGACCAGTAAGTCTGGTCTTTGGTTTCTTTTTTTGTGAGTTAGAATTTTGTTCTACATTTTTCTTCAGCTCAGTCCAGGACCCTCTATTGTGATTCCTGTCAGGCCAGTCAGTTGTGGTAGCTGGGCACCGTCTAGTTGTGCTAGACTCAGTGCGGTGGAGACTGTGTTACTTGTGGTCCATTAGTCCTTTGGACCAATTTTTCTCTTATGTCTTTAGTTTTCTTCATTCTCCCTTGCTCCAGACAGGGTGAGACCAGTGGAGTATCTTAGATGGCCGCTCACAAGCTTTTAAGACCCTAGAGGGTACTCACCAAATTAGAATGTAGAACAGTTTCTTTATAAACCATGTTACGCCAGTTGAGCTAGATGTTCGCTGAGACCATGGTATCCGCAGCCCTCAGCCTGGTAATTTGGTCCCTCAGGGTATTTAGGAGTGTCTCTGGAGCTTCAGTGACCTTGCTTTGGACAAGTTGTGCTGACTTCCCCAGTATTGTGTACTGTCTTATCCTACACTGAGGTTACCAGTTATCTTTTGTCTATTTAGTGTTTTTTCTCCCCACTCCTCCTCTCCTTTGTAACCATCAAAGATTGTTTCTTTTTGTGTGTAAACCTTTTCATGAGTTTTTATAGTAGTGGTCTCATACAATATTCGTCCTTTTGTGACTGACTTATTTCACTCAGCATAATGTTCTCCAGATTCATCCATGTTGTGCGATGCTTCACAGATTCATCATTGTTCTTTATTGTTGCATAGTATTCTGTTGAGTGTATGTACCATAGTTTGTTTATTGTAGCCATGGTTCTTGAGGAGTATTAGTTCTATAGACTAGTTGTATAAGGATTAGCACAAAGCTGGTTCCTATTAGGTTGAGGTTAAATATGTCCCTAATGTCCCTCTTTTCCAAATTGCTGTACCATTCCATCATCTCTAACATCAGCTACTCCTCGTACCCTCAGTGCTCTCTTCCTTGTCTTTGGGTTCCCTAATTTGCTGCGGTGTCTCACAGAACTCACGAACTCTATCTAGGAAGTGTCTCTAGCTGCTATGGAGGATGGCAAGTCCCAAATCCGTGGGTCAGGCATGGGCTTCTCCCGAGCCACATGGCTGTAGATGACAAACCCAAACCAGCACTTCAGGCTGCAGGCTACTGGCTCACAAGGCTATGGAAGCTGGCGAATGAGGTCAGACGATAGGTCGCTGGCCCACAGGGCTGCAGAAGCCAGCAAATCCCAGAATCAGCAGGTCACACAGCAGGCCTGTTGCTCAAGGCCCAAGAACTGGAGGTCAGACAGTAACAAACTGGACACAGGATCCAGATGCACAGAGAGAGAGCCCCGCCAGGGCACCCACATATATACCTTTGATGCAGACCACCCCCCAGTGAAGGGCGTAACTTGAGTAAGGGTAGGACTTGAGTCACCCCTTCCTATAAGGCTGTGACTTAGGATATACCCCACAGAAATCCTGCCTTATTAACATGTAGAGGTTAGGATTTACAACACATAAAATTATATGGAAAACCATATAATACTTGGAATCATGGCCTAGCTAAGTTGACATATAACCCCTACTATCACTGGTTCTATATTCCCACTCATTGTGTGTGAGTCACAAAAACCATGGCTAGACGTGCCATATTAAGTAATTCGTTGCATGGCACATAGGCATGATTGAATCAAGGCCACAGGATTGAATTCAAAATCAAGCCACCTTACCATCCTGGAAGTTTGGCTGGTATCATGTGAGTCAAAGCTCTAAACCTCTGATCACATGGCGGTCTTTCTGGTGTGGTCAGCCCCAGTCCTTAGTCACCTTGTTAGCATAAGCTCCAGGTGTAGTCCCAGAGGACCATCAGGGATAACAAAGATGCTCCGATAACTAAGGAAATTCCAAGGATTTAGAGGCTACCTCCCAGGAACCAGAGACAAATGCCAACCAAATTATTTGTTTCACACTTGGGTTTCACACCTATGCAACTATGAAATGGGTTGAAATAGGTAACAATTTTGATAATAATTAATTCTAATAATGATAGCTATTATTTATTAAGCACTTATTTTGTGCCACACTGAGTGATGTGTGTGTGTCTGTGTGTATACATGTATGTGTGTGTGTATCTCTGTGTGTGTATTTCCTTGTTTATCCTTGAAAGAAGCTTGTGTTGCACAAACTATTTGAATTATGATACAAAGAGGAAACTTAGATATGTAGGAAAACTTGTCCAAGTTCACCTGCCTAGTAAGGGACAGATCATGGGAATAGGCATGGTAGCTACAACTCTGTGCATTGAATGTTGGAATTCCTGGATGGTGTGTGTGCCTTGAGAGTTGAGAGGATGTACTACATACCTGTCCAAGACAGAATACCAAAAGATCATTAGTTTGGCAAACATTCATGAATAGTGCTACCAGAGTCAGTGTCTGTGGTTGGAGGACAGTGGGTACCATCAAATTGTACTGAAAATAAATTGACCATCTTTTCTGAGGCATTTGGCAATATAAATCAAAATGTAAACTCTGTGAGACCCAGCATGTAACATTCTGAGTTCTAGAGGTTACTCTCTGAGAACACCAAGTAAAAGTCTAAGGGTTTTCATCCATAGCCTCACTGTCCGTGAAGCTAAGGAAAACTCATGCATGGCACTGGCAGGATAGAAGGAGAAAGGCTGGGAAATCTACACATTTACTCATGTTCCCCAAAATCTGGAATGACTCCCCCCATCCTCCCAACCTTTTCAAGGGGATGATAGTTGTAAGACTGGGTATACTTGTGCTTGATGTTGTAGGAATCGGTGACATTCAAGGACGTGGCTGTGGTCTTCACTGAGGAGGAGATGGGGCTGCTAACCCCTGCCCAGAAGAAGCTGTACCGAGATGTGATGGTTGAAAACTTCAGGAACCTGGTGTCAGTGGGTGAGGACAGCCTCTCTCTGGAGGGTCTTTATCTCCTCAGATTTTCAAGGCTTTGATTGGTCTTGGAATGGTCACCTGAGTTTGGGGAACTGACTCTCCTACCAACAATTTTTTAAGAAATAAAACACAGTAGAAAGTACCGGGGTTCATTAGGAAGGAAGGAGCACATTGCTGCACAAACTGTGGCCGATTGCATGTGTGTTGTGAGAGCCAGTAGGAGGAGATTTAATGAAAGCAGACATTGATTTAGAAGTAGGTCAACCTACATTTTAGTAATATGTATTTATGCGTATACACCTGGGTGTTGAAATAAATGTCATTTCTTCAAGTGTGTCATCTTACAAAAATGTTGGAAAAACACTGCTTCTGATTACTTCATGAGTATGCAGTTGGAATGCAAATTTCCAGTAAATTGTACCAGTAGGGTGTTCATTTTAAAAAGTTGACTTTTAACATTCGCAGGCCTCCAGCCGTTTAAACATGATATATGATATATCCAGCCAAAACCACACCTGTTCCTATCGAGTCGATTTCTAATAATAGTGACCCTCTAGGACAGAGTGAAAGTTCCCCATAGGGTTTCTAAGGATGTAATCTTTACAGAAGCAGACCGTCACATCTTTCTCCCACAAAGTAGCTGGTTGGTTTGAACCACCAACCTTCTTGATAGTGTCTGAGTATTTAACCACTGTACCACCAGGGCTCCATGGCACTTAGAAAGAAGGAAAAAGCCTTTCAGTGATGAAGACAGCAACCCAAAGAGAAGGGAATTCAGATCAGAACTAGCCACTAGGAATCCTCATCGATGGTTATCCATCTGTTTTACTTTCTGCCTCCCCTGTTGCTGTCACCCTGATCCAAATTGCCAAACCTCTCTACTGGATTATCACAACAGCCTTTGTACTGATTGCCCCACTTACACCCTTTCCCTCCTAAATTCTGTTTGACATGTAGCCATCTAAGTGATCTATGGGAAATGTAAGTCAAATTAAGTCTTTCCTTTACTTAAAACACTTGACAGCTTCTTACATTACTTACAGAGGTTCATGGAGTATGACTTTTTGCATTTACGACAATAATAATAAACCTACTATCCTACTATTTTGTGTGTTAATGATGTACATTCTGCAGTAATGAACACCGAGGTGCGAGGTGAGAGTAGCGCTGGCTGTGATGGTTAAGGTTATGTGTCAACTTGGATGGGCCGTGATTTCCAGTAGTTTGGCAGTTATGTAATGATGTAACTTGGTAGTATGTAATAATATAATTTGGCAGTTATGTAATGATGTATTCATCCTCCATTTTGTAATCTGATAGGGTCATCCTCCATTTTTGCATAATGCCAATTTTCGCATGACAACTGTCTCTTTCAAACCTAACCATGTCTATAAGTGAGGAGTGGATGTATCTTACAGTTCTGTAGGTTGGAAGTCCAACATGAGTTTTACTGTGGTAAAATCAAGATGTCAGCTGCGCTGCCTTCTTTTCTGGAGGATGTAGGGAAAATCTATTTCCTTGTCTTTTCCACCTTCTAGAAGCTGCCAAATTCCTTTGCTTGTGGCCTCCATCCTCCACTTGTAAAGCCAGCAACCTTGCATCACTCTGACCACTCTTCTGTGGACACATTTGCCTCTATCTCTCCTGCCTCACTCTTCTACTTTTAAGGACCCGTTTGAATACATTGAGCCCACCGGATATTGTCTGATAATGTTCCCATTTTAAGGTTAGCTGATGAGCAATTTAAATTCCCTATGCTCCCTTAACTTCCGTTTGCTATATAACCTAACATATTCTCAGTTTTAGGAGTTAAGATTTGGAAATCTTTGTGGGACCATTATTCTGCCTACTGGATGCCTCTGCCACAGACTCCTTTACTTGCTGTCTCTCTGCCTGGAATACTTCTTCACTTGAATTCTTCCTGACCCCCTTGTTTACTTCATTCAGGTCTCTGTTCTGTTTTAATATCACAAAAGAAGACTTGTCTGTCCACCCTATATAAAATGCCACCCTCTCTTTACTGTCCTTGCCCTGTCTTACTTTTCACAGCTATCTTTTATCTGCTCATCACTTGTCACTCCTACTAGAATGTTTTCTCCAAGAGTGAAAGATTTTTATCTGTTTCGTTCATTGCTAACTCCTCAGGGCCTAGAATTGTCCTCATACATGGCAAGTATCTGTACATATTTGTTGACTTGATAAATTGAGTTAATGTACATAGGGACCTCTCTGTCTTCCTCAGTCAAGGAGATAGCTAACAGGTGATGCACAAACCAGAGTGAATAAGGCCGTTGCAGAACATTTTGTGTCTTCTGATGAATACCTAGCCAAGCTGTCCTCTCTTAGGTGCCCTTGTGGTGAGTGTGTGTGTGTGTGTGCGCGCGCACGCGTGCGTGCATTTGTCCCACATCCTAGGAAAACACTTAAGCATTGTGATTTGTGACTGTGCTGAATAATACGTTTTCCCTTTGGCACTCCTGGAGCCTTCTATAGGGGGGCATGTTCATTTCTGGAAAAATATACTACATTTTCATATGAGGATTCTGATGTCTACTTGTGAGACAGGCCCTCCAAGAAGAAAAAAAAAATCTCTTTCCTGAGGTCTTAGACAATAACTAGGCAAGCTTAATTTCCCTTAAAGATTTGTCAGCTGCTGCCCATTCACTCTTCCGAAGGCCATATTGCACATCAATACCCCTGGGCTTCCACTTCCCTATGCTAGAGGGGGCTGATTTTGTTCTTTTTTTTTTTCTTTTAATTTTTTTTTTTATTGTACTTTAGGTGAAGGTTTACAGAACAAGTAGTTTCTCATTAAACGGTTAGTACACATACTGTTTTATGACATTGGTTAACAACCCCACAACATGTCAACACTCTCCGTTCTCGACCTTTGGTTCCCTATTACCAGCTTTCCTGCCCCCTCCTGCCTTCTAGTCCTTGTCGCTTGGCTGTTGTGGCCCATTAGTCTCGTTTTGTTTTATGGGGCTGTCTAATCTTT
>NW_004444152.1:2364400-2387306 GCF_000243295.1 Trichechus manatus latirostris
TTTAGGTGAAGGTTTACAGAACAAGTAGTTTCTCATTAAACAGTCAGTACACATATTGTTTTATGACATTGGTTAACAACTCCACGACATGTCAACATACTCCCTTCTCAACCTTGGAGGATTTTTTTTTTTTTTTTGGTCAAAATATGCGTAGCCAAAGATACACCGTTTCAGAAATTTCTACGTGTACAATTCAGTGACATCAATTACATTCTGTCAGTTGTGCTACTGTTCTCACTATCCTTTTCCAAATTACTCCATCCCCATTATCTTCAACTCAACTGGCCCCTAGGCTTCCCATCAAACCTTTTGAGTTGCTGTTGTCAATTTGATCTCACACAGATAATTCTTTTTCTCTTTTTTTGTACCTTAGGTGAAGGTTTACAGAACAAATAGTTTCTCATTAAACAGTTAGTACACATATTGCCTTATGACAACGGTTAACAACCCCACGACATGTGAACACTGTCCCTTCTCAACCTTGGGTTCCCAATCACCAGCTGTCTTATCCCCTCCTGCCTTCTAGTCCTTGTTCCTGGACTGCTGTGCCTCATTAGTCCCATTTTGTTTTATGGGGCTGTCCAATCCCTGGCTGAACGGTGAATCCCTGGAGAGACCTCACCTATGAGCTAAAAGGGTGTCCGGGGGGCCATACTCTCAGGGTTTCTTCAGTCTGTCAGGCCAGTAAATCTGGTCTTTTTTGGTGAAGAGGGGGCCGATTTTGGAAGAGAGTAACATGAGTCACCCAGCTGAGTGTTGCCCGTATTTCTGATTGCCTCAACATTCCATTTCAATATTTTGCTTAATTAAGGACTTGACAGCTTCTTGAACCAAACTGTTCCAAATTTTCAAGCAGTACGCCATAGTCAAAAAGGCATATTTTATAGTAACCAGTGGAAACGTTTCATGTTTGTATAGATTTATATATGACTTCATAAGGTATTTCCTGGAATGACTTTTTTTTTTTTGCTTTGGATTATGCTCTGATATTTTCTATTCTTTTTAATGCTATTACAAGCTTTAAATTTATTTCACAGCTTACAAATGGGCTGCAGTCTTCAGTTTGAAAACCTGTTGTGAGTGGTCAGTTTGTCTACATCCACAGATTTTCAATACTCTGTTTTTAAAGAGATAGCCCAAAGCTTCAGAAGGAACCTTTGCATAGGCCCTCACACTTTCTTTTCACTGAAGTGATTTTTGCAACCTTTGATTTTCACCTGAGCAGCATCACTCTTGGTGGACCTTGTCTCTACAACAGCCTTCAGTTTCCCAGCAAAACTGCAGTTTCCTATTACTTTCCTCTTTTACACAGTTTACTTAGAAAGCTTTTTTTGTTTCTATGACTTGACTTAAATCTTCACAAAAACATGAAACAGGGATTTATTCATTCAGCATGCACTTGTCGAGTGCCCATGATGTGTGAATGCAGTCTTCTGGGCATGGTTATAAAGCAGGAAATAGTGTAAATGCTTGTCCTTATTGATATTGCGTCGTAGTCAGAAAGACATACAATGAACAAATATGACCTAGAGAGTTTGTCGTATGGTAGTAAGTATGGTGTAGAATACAGAGTCAAGGGGGATGGAAGTTGCCAGAGGTGGACAGGGTTTATTATTTTACCTTGAACTTATTGATGGACTGACATTTGAGGAGAGACCTCAAAGAAGTAAGGAACCATCCATGCAAGTATCTTATCTCGGTAGAGTTCCAGGCTGAATGTAACTCCCTTTATAGGATTGGCTTTCAGAAAATTTCACTGTGCCCTGTTCTTTTTCTCCTCCCCAGCTCTGTCTCTAATAAAGCATTAGTTTGCACTGGTTCACTTTCTGTCTTGGAGATTATGAAGTTGTGAATTACTGTCAGGTTTCAGAATAGTGTATGTTACCACTTCAACTTTTTTCCCCCATTGTTCTCATGGAGGAATCTTCTCAGAAGAAGCTAAAGGAGGAATCTCTGCTTATATGCTGCATCTTAGTCAGTAAGGAATAGTGTATTTTTCTCCCAAATCTGCAAGTCATTATAATGATTCAAGGGCTTCTCAGTTCTTTAGACTTTGGAGTAATTTTCCAATAAAACAACCTGTCATGGATTGAGTTGTGTCCCCCAGAATTGTGTGTCAACTTGGCTAGACCATGATTCCCAGTATTGTGTGGCTGTCCACCATTTTGTGATCTAATGTGATTTTCCTGTATGTTGTAAATTCTAACCTGTATGATATTAATGAGGCAGGATTAGAGGCAGTTATGTTAATGGGGCAGGATGCAATCTACAGGATTAGATTGTATCTTGAGTCAATCTCTTTTGAGATATAAATGAGAGAATGGAGCAGAGAGGATCTCTGAAACCTTATGCCACCAAGAAAGAAGCACCAGGGGTGGAGTGCATCCTTTGGATCCAGGGTCCCTGCACTGAGGAGCTCCTAGACCAGGGGAAGGTTGATTACAAGAACTTTCCTCCAGAACTGACAGAGAGAGAAAGACTTTCCCTAGAGTTGGTGCCCTGAATTCGGACTTCTGGCTTCCTAGACTCTGAAAGAATAATCTCTGTTAAAGCCATCCACTTGTAGTATTTCTGTTATAGCAGCACTAGATAACTAAGAAAATAACCCAAGATACAGTTTACACAATCTGATTAAATATCTACTAGAACAAACTAGGCAGCTTTTTATTTATTATTGTACTTTAGATGAAAGTTTACACAACAAACTAGCTTCTCATTAAACAATTAGTACGCATATTGTTTTATGACATTGGTTAACAACCCCCTGACATGTCAACACTCTCCCTTCTCAACCTTGGGTTCCCTATTACCACCTTTCCTGATAACTAGGCAGCTTTTTATTGACTATTCTTAAACACAGAAAACTGACATTCTCCTCTGTAAAAATTTCCTTCAAAAACCCATTGCTGTCAAATTGATTCTGAATCATAGCAACCCAGTATGACAGAGCAGAACTGTTAACATAGGTTTTCCAAGTCTGTAAATCTTTACGGAAGCAAATTTTCACCTCTTTCTTCCATAAAGCAGCTGGTAGGTTCAAACTGCTGACCTTTCTGTTAGCAGCCAAGCACTTAACCACTGCGCCACCAGAGTCCTCCATTAATTGAGAAGTTTACTGAAAAAATAATCTGAAAGTATGCATGCTTTTGATTGTGTTATTGCTTTTCCTTAAAGTTCTCATGTATTTGTTTTTAAAATTTTAATCTAATGAAAATATACACAGCAACTCGTACACCTTGTTGATTCATTATTATTTTCAACATGATTTTTTCTAACTACATAATTTACTATCCAAGATTCTATACTAAGTGAAATTTAATAGAAATAGCAAGTGGGTAACTTTGTATAATATTACCAATTTTTTAAATTAAGGCTTTGATTTCTACATTGTACCACACATAGTTGATTTGGTGTTGTCTAATGTGTCTTGTTAATACTTAGTGAGTTGGAGCCCAGTGCTTCTACTCTTGGCTTTGATGGTATGTAAACTGGAGAACATGATATGCAGTGGAAAAGATCACCTCAACTTTCTCTGGGCTCAATAATGTCTCATCCCGTATCTAAGTGTGAAATCTGGAAAACTCTTAACAAATCTTTTAGATATCTATATCTCTGAATTGTCTGTCCTTACAGGTGGCAAGAACCCAAGGCAGGTGGAGACTGTTCCCCAAGCAGGAGCACATGAGGAGCTTTCCAGCTTGCATATCTGGCAACAGATTGCAAGTGACTTAACCGGGTGTCAAGATTCCATGAAAAATAGGTCCCAGTTCTACCAACAAGGTGATTCACTGTTTCTGGTTGCAGGAGGACTATCTAACATTCACACAGAAGAGGCACCTCACCAGTGTAATGAATGTACAGAAACCTCCAGTGACGTGTCCAGCTTTGATCTTCATCTGCGATTACACTCACAAGAGAAGTCTGTCACATGTAATGAGTGTGGAAAAAGCTTCTGTTATATCTTAGGTCTTCAAAATCATCAGAGAGTTCACATAGGAAAGAACTGCTGTAAGTGTGATGAGTGTGGTAAGGAATTTAGTCAGAGTTCACATCTGCAAAGTCATCTGAATATCCATACTGTAGGGAAACTGCAACAATATGAAGAATGTGGGAAACACTTCAGGCATAGAGCAACAGTAAATGTTCATTACAAAGGCTACACAGGAGCAAAACCTTATAATTGTGAGGACTGTGGGAGAGCTTTTATTTACCGTTTGCATTTTCAGGAACATCAGAGAATCCACACTAGGGAGAAAACATTCAAATGTGATACATGCGGTAAGTACTTTGGTCGTAGAGCAGCACTTAATACTCATTACGTGTTCCATAAGGGAGAGAAACCCTACAAATATGAGGAGCATGGGACAAACTTCATTCATAACTCATATCTTTATATCCATCAGAGGGTTCCCACAGGAGAAAAACCTTGTAAGTGTGAGGAATGTGGTAAGAGCTGCAATCATCCTTTGCAATTTCAGGCCCATCAGAGAGTTCACACTGGAGAGAAACCATACATATGTAACATGTGTGGAAAAGCCTTCATTTACAGTTCAAATTTGCATTCCCATCAGGTAGTCCACACTGGAGAGAGATCATACAAATGTGATGTGTGTGAGAAGGGTTTCAGTCAGAGTTTATGTCTTAAAATCCATCAGAAAATCCACAATGTAGAGAAACCTTGTAAGTATGAGGAGGGTGGGCAAAACTTCAATTGGAGTTCAAGACTTCAAGTTCACCAGGTGATTCATACTGGTGAGAAACCATTCAAATGTGAAGAGTGTGGGAAGTACTTCAGAAGTAGATCAAACCTTCAAACTCATCATAGAATCCACACAGGAGAGAAATCCTATAATTGTAATGAGTGTGGGAAGGGCTTCAGGCAGGCTGCACATCTTTTGACCCATCAGAGAGTCCACAGTGGAGAAAAGCCATTTAAATGTGAAGATTGTGGGAAGGGCTTCATTACTAGAGCAGATCTTCAAATTCATTATAGAATCCACACAGGAGAGAAACCCTATAATTGTGAGGAATGTGGGAAAGGCTTCAGGCAGGCTGCACATCTTTTGACCCATCAGAGAGTCCACAGTGGAGAAAAACCATTCAAATGTGGAGAGTGTGAGAAGTCCTTTAGTAGTAGATCAAATCTTCAAACTCATCGTAGAATCCATACAGGAGAGAAATCCTACAATTGTGAAGAGTGTGGGAAGGGCTTCAGGGTCGCTTCACAACTTCTGACCCATCAGAGAGTCCACAGTGGAGAAAAACCATTTAAATGTGAAGCGTGTGGGAAGTACTTTGGTAGTAGATCATATCTTCAAACTCATCATAGAATCCACACAGGAGAGAAATCCTATAATTGTGAGGAGTGTGGGAAGGGCTTCAGACAGGCTGCACATCTTTTGACCCATCAGAGAGTTCACAGTGGAGAAAAACCATTCAGATGTGAAGAGTGTGGGAAGACCTTTTGTCAGAATTCACACCTTCAAGCCCATCAACGAGTCCATAATGAAGAAAAGCCATACAAATGTGAAAAGTGTGGAAAGGGCTTCAAGTGGAGCGAGAATCTTAACACACATAGGAGAGTCCACACAGGAGAGAAACCATATAAGTGTGTGAAGTGTGGTAAGTATTTCAGTCAAGCCTCAAGTCTTCAACATCATGAGCACGTCCACACTGAAGAGAAACCATACACGTGATGTTTGTGGTAAAGTCTTCAGTTGATCTTCACAACTACAGTCTCACCTGAGAGGTCACAGTGGGGAGAAACCTTGGCAGTGTGAGAATTGGCAAGGCTGACCAATCCCCTATAAGGGTTTCATGCAACTTATTTGCATGGTGCCACCCCAGCAACTGTTTGATGCACTTTATTTGCATGGTCTCACACCCCTGCAAGGGTTCCATGCATGTTAATTTGCATTAACAAAACCGTCCAATCCTGTTGGTATGCCACAAGCACCTTATTTGCACCAAACCACAAACCCACTGCCATAGACTTGGTTCTGACCCATAGCAACTTATACGGTTTCCAAGGCTGTAATCTTTACAGAAGCAGACTGCCACATCTTTCTCTTGCGAAGTAGCTAGCGGGCTCGAACAACCAACCTTTTGGCTAGCAGCACACTGCTTTAACCACTGCGCAACCAGGCCTCCTCTTATTTGTACAGTCCCACAAATTCGTTTTGTGGAAATTACAAGACCATGGCTAGAAGGGCCATATAAGGTAATTCACTTCATGCATAACCAGTGACAATTTTTTTGTCAGCATTTAATTGGTTATTGATACTTGATTATCTGCATTTTTATCCTGGTTTGATATGTTGTCTTCTAATTGATACAGCTTTTTCTTTTTTAACTAAAACTTCTGAGGTAGAGGCTACACCACATATTAAGGACATATAATACTGTCAAGTTTTATACCCCATATTTTCTCACACCATGAAATAAATACAAAAAAAAAAATTCTGAGAGTTTGATAATTGTATCAAATGTTTTCATTATTTGGACAAGAGTGTCATGATTTTCTCTGTTAGGAGTAATGCAGTTTTTTCTAAAGGAGTATATATGGAGATGTATAATGGCTTCTCTTTCATCTGGAAATCATGATTATGACGTTAAAAAACAAAAATGACTATCACATCAATGATGTCACTGAATTTTCTTCAAGTGAAAAAAAGTGTTCACCTATAGGAATTTGAGTTTTTCTATATTTTTGTAATAACATGAAGCCATTAAAGTGACGGCATAGACATAATTACAGGATAAGAACATTGGTTTTTGAAAATCATAGATTGCATCATTCATAGTATAATGAAATCTGTGTGAGCGTGAACGCATAAGGTAATTTTTAAGGGGATACTCAGTGATTTTCTCTGGAAAGGAGATTTTTGGTTTTTTTTTTTGTTTTTTAATTCTATAAAATATGTTTTAATTTTTCAGTGAACATCAGTATTCCCAAAACAGTAAACCATGTACAACAGAATTTGAAAAAGTACTAGTATTAATCCCTTATAAACCAAAAAAACCAAACCCATTGCCGTCGAGTCGGTTGCGACTCATAGCAACCCTATAAGGACAGTAGTACCGCCCCATGGGGTTTCCAAGGACTGCCTGGTGGATTCAAACTGCTGACCTTTTGGTTAGCAGCCATGGCTCTTAATCACTACTACGCCACCAGGGTTTCCTAATCCCTTATAGTTAGGACTAATAATATGATTGCTGTCTATTACCATATGGCATATAAAAACACAATGAATAGAACTCCAATTTTTAAAAAGCAAATATTCTCTGGTTGTTAATAAGGAGAAGGAAATCCTGAAAAGAAGAACAAAGTGGTTGCATGTAGACGTAAAAGAAAAATGCAGTAAAGATTGAGGAAAAGGTGTATATAAGGAGGTACTGTATCATGACAGTAATGGACCCTCAGAGTGGAAGCAGTAAGGACAAAGAGCATGTTTGGATGCCATTCCATGGTATATTGTAAGTGCATTTTGTTAAACGGCATATACTATCTTGGTTACCTAGAGCTGCTGTAAGAGAAATACCACAAGTGACTGTTTTTCAAGAACAGAAATATATTTTCTCACAGTTCTGGAGGGAAAAGTTCCAAATTCAAGGTGTGGCTACAGGAGGTTGTCCTTCTCAATTGTTCCATTAATTCCGTGCTCTATTTTTCTCCGGGTGTGTATCTATTTTGCTGTCTTTTTGTAACTCAAAAATGATTAGGTTTACGACTTACTGTACACTGGTATAACCTCATTAACAAGTGGTCATATTTATAGATACAAGGGGTAGGATTCCAGTACATATCTGGGGGAGGAATTCAACACTCAGCAAAGTATATCTAGGAGGGAGACAGGTTTGCATAATTGATTTTCTGGTCCATACTTTAACAGGATTCTAGGTACTTAATAAGGTCTATGCCGTCTCTATGCATGATGTGTCAGGGGTCCCTAAGATTACGCCCAGGATCTCTGGTTCACTGTGAGTACTCACAAGACTCAATATATAGTTTTATCTATGACTATGATTTATTACAGTGAAAGGATACAAAATAAAATGAGTAAAGGGAAAAAGCAGATGGAGTGACGTTGAAATCAGGTACAAACTTAAAAGCTTGGAACACATGACATTAAATTCCTTCAGTGTTGGTATGTGGCAACACATAAAATGGCAACTTGGGAAGGCACATTGCCCAAGGTTTTTATTGGGAACTGGTTATGTAGGCATTTTCTGCCTAAAATGTACCAAAACTTCGGCCTCCCAGAAGAAAAGGCGTACAGCATAAACCATGTTATTTGTACAAATAGATTATTTTATTTTTATTGTGCTTTAAGTGAAAGTACAATGCAAGTCTCATACAAAAATTTATACATACATTGTTTTGTGACTGTAGTTGCTCTCTCTGTACTGTGACAGCACACTCTTTCCACCCTGGATTTCCCGTGTCCATTCAACCAGTTCCTGACCCCTCTCTGCCTTCTCATCTCACCTCTGGACAGGAGCTGCCCATTTAGTCTTATGTATCTACTTGAGCTAAGAAGCACACTCTTCATGAGTATCATTTTATGTCCCATAGTTCAGTCTAATCTTTGAAGAGTTGGCCTCGGGAATGGTTTTAGTTTTTGGCTAATGGAGAGTTCGGGGGCTATGTCTTCTGGGGTCCCTCCAGTCTCAAACCATTAAGTCTGGTCTTTTTTACTAGAATTTGAGTTCTGCGCCCTACTTTTCTCCTGCTCCATCAGGGCCTCTGTTGTGTTCCCTGTCAGGGTGGTCATTGGTGGTAGCCAGGCATCGTCTAGTTCTTCTGGTCTCAGGCTGATGGAGTCTCTGGTTTATGTGGCCCTATCTGTGTCTTGGGCTAATACTTGCCTTGTGTCCATGGTGTTCTTCATTCTCCTTTACTAGATTATTTTGATGCTTCCTTGAAGATGAAGAAATTCTGTTTGAGGGTAGTAGCTTCTCATGCCAGGCACTTCTAGCTTGCTTTTCTTGATCACCTGCCCTGTAGATTTTGAGCAACCTCCACAATCACATAGGTCAGTTCCTTGCAATAAATCTCAATATATTTCTCCTACTGGTTTTCTTTCTCTGGTTGAACACTTGACTGCTACAGATTTTGGTACTGGAAGTAGATTTAGAGGAACAGGATTTTAAAGGTAAGTTTACTGATTTTTTTTCTCATTCATACATTTACTGAAGCTATGACATTTGGGTAATATATCTGTGGGTGGAACCAAAGGCTTATTGTGTATGAATATGTTCCACTTTAGTTGTTAGGTCCGTCCAATGGTTCCAACTCATGGCGACCCTATGTATAACTGAACAAAACACTGCTTGGTCTTCTGCCATCCTCACAATTGTTATGTTTGAGCCCATTGTTGCAGGCACTTGGTCAATCCTTCTCGTTGTGGATATTCATCTTTCTTTTTTGCTGACTCTCTACCAAGCATGATGTCCTTCTCCAGGGACTGGTTCCTTCTAATAACATGTCCAAAGTAAGTGAGACAAAGTCTCACCATCCTCGCTTCTAACGAGCCACCTCAATGTTGCAGAACAGGTTATCTTGGTCAAGTGTGTGATCATGGGCCATGTACCCTAAAAAGCAGAAGCAGGAGCCTAGGACAAAATGGAGTCTGATTCAGACCTGTGTCAACCATTTTAGTTATGTCAAGCACCTCAATTTTAGAATGCTCTTTCACACTTCTCCATTTTGATTATGAATCTCTGTAGATTGTAAGAGTGTATTCTTCTGCATAGATTTCTCATTGGATTGATCTTTTTATAAGTTTGATCTTTTATCAACTTTTTCGCCATGCCATAGCTCAAACACACTGCTTCTGTGACCCTCCAGTTGGGGCATGTGTGGAGCAAGGCCACATTTGGAGGAACAACTTATCATCCAAAAGGGCTAACTCAAGGTGTGAGGTCAATCTCCTCTAAGAGCTTAGTTTCTTTAAGATACATAACCCTCTGCATAGCAAGGGGGACTACATTTTGATTACAAGTGTTAGGCATTTCACACAACATTTAGTAAGACCTACAATTATAGCAATCAAAATGATTAACCTGGTTTGTAGTACAGAGCACAACCAGGAACTAATGCCAATGGGTAACCAATTAAAGATACCTAAAAATGGAGAATCAGGCCAGGCCGTATTGAATGTAGCTAAGTAGTCTTCTGGTGAATTTTTCTAATATCTCATTCTGCTTCTCCTGTGGTATTTAGGTGCAGCAGGAGGTTTTAGCAATGGCACCAACTCCACCTTGTTGGGCTAGAATTAAATCAAGAGCTAACCTATTATACAACCTTGGCAAGAGATTCTAACAATTTCTATTGGGCTAACACTCCTGCAATATCAGCAACCTGAGCCATTGCAGCAGATAAATTGTGAATAAATTTTTCAAGCTGAGGAATACCATAGTTGGGAAGTGGTCGGGGGAATACATACCCATCCCATCCCAGGTTTTTTGACTATTGGATTATGTTGTGGCATAGTCTCTCTTATTCCAGAAGAGGATCTTTTAAATCACTAGTCCAGTGTATACTTTCATTAAAGGAGTGGACATCTAAAGGAACTCCTAAAGACCAAGGTGCGTATTGACCCATCATGTTCCAGCTATTTATGCAGGGTAATGCCCAGGCATGAGGATCATCACTTGGGCTCGGTTCCTTTATTGTGGGATAATTTGAACCTCCACACGAAGGTACATATCCATAAGGAGCAAAGATCATATTACTTCAGGAGTAATTGTGTGGGAAGGGAATGATTTGATTGGCTCACTCAAGCAAATTTTCTGTTATAGAATTGTTACAATCGGACAATCGTCCCATCCTAAGTGGGTTCCAGAGTAATATAAAGAGGGGACAAGTTGCTTAAATGTGGTATATCCCTTTCGGCAATCTGGTAGTTTTGTTGCCTGTACCAATAAATTCATAAGGCATCTAGGGGGATCTACCTGTTGGACTGGAAATTCATTTTGGCAACTGATGAAGGTTTTTTTGTTTTTGTACTTCAGGTGAAGGCTTACAGAACAAATACTTTCTCATGAAACAGTAGTACACATATTGTTTTATGACATTGGCTAACAACCCCACGACATGTCAACCCTCTCCCTTTTCGACCTTTTTTTTTTTTTTTTTTGGTGAAAATATACATAGCCAGATACACCATTTCAAAAATTTTTACATGCACAGTTCAGTGACATCGACTACTCTCTTCCAATTGTGCCGTTATTCTCACTTAAGATGAAGGCTTACAGAATAAAATAGTTTCTCATTTAACAGTTAGTACACATGTTGCCCTATGACAATGGTTAACAACCTCACAACACATCAACACTATCCTTACTCAACCTTGGGTTCCCTATCACCAGCTTTCCTGTCCCCTTCTGCCTTCTGGCCCTTGTCCCTGGACTGCTGTACCTCATTAGTCCCATTTGGTTTTATGGGGCTGTCCACTCCCTGGCTGAATGGTGAACCTCGGAAATGACTTCACCACTGAGCTAAAAGGGTGTCTGGGGGCCATACTCTCGGGGTTTCTCCAGTCTCCTTTAGGCCAGTAAGTCTGGTCTTTTTTTTTGTGAGTTATAATTTTGTTCTACATTCTTCTCCAGCTCTGTCCAGAACCCTCTGTTGTGATCCTGGTCAGAGCAGTCAGTGGTGGTAGCCGGGCACCATCTAGCTGTACTGGACTCAGTCTGGTGGAGGCCTTGGTAGCTGTGGTCCATTAGTCTAAAGAAGGGTTTCTTTTGCCCTAGAGGATTCTGTATTCCTTCTAAGATTTGGATTAGATTAAAGCATGGTACCTGAGGTTGTGCCAACAATCCAGGGGGAAGCAACATTCTACCACGTATGGCTTGTTTAAAGGTAAAGTTGAAGTTAATAGTAGCATTAGGTATAAGACTAATTTAAAATTGTAGACGTTAATGGATCTGAATTTTCATGCCCAAGTCATGGAGGTGGGTGACAGATCTGACATTCAGTCAAATTGCTGGCACTAGCTACAGATTTAAGAAATGCATTTTCTCTTCCAGTGTTAGAAGAAATTGTTTGGAATAGAAGAATAAGACTCGAATGGACTTTAATGATGACTAAGACTACCAGGGAAAAAGAGTACAGGTATATAATAAGGAAAAGAGTACAGGTATATAATAAGGCTAATGGCATAGCTACAACTACTAGGCAAAGTCTGCAAAATTCAGCAACATGCATGAGGTCTTGTTCCATGATGTTTGGGATACCTATCTACTTCCGTGGTTGTCTTCTGGTCGATCTCGGTGTAATTGAAGTTTGAGGTCACCTGCTGGTGTACTTGTCCAATGATGGGGAGGTGCACGTTTAAGTTTGTGTGTATTCATGGGGCGATGCCACTGAGTTTGGCTATGCATTGGTTGGTCAGCAACAGCTGAAATGCTCCCTTCTAGTGGGTTTCCAAGGTTTTGGAGCTGAAACTCTTCCAGTAGACTAGGTCTTCAGGTTGCAGGCTGTGGTCAGAGAAGTCAGGAGACTTGAGATGTTTGTGAAAGATTCTTCTACCTGTAAGACACAAGGTTGAGAATAGGACATCAATCTCTTGCAATACTTAAGGATATCTGCACTAACAATGTGTGGATCAGTGTAAGTAATGTGACTTAAGAGCATAGGTCTTCCAGTTACTGTTTAATGAAGAAACACTTTGTGTTTTCCAAATGTAGAGGATTTAAGATTTAATAACACCAAAGGAAGTACTTTAGGTCATGGCAGCTCTAGGCTCTCAGTTAACTTGGCTAATTGTTTAATAATTCCATAGGTAAGTTCTGCTAATTCAGAGGACTGAGAATGATAAGGAGTATGAAAAATTGAGTGAATGGAAAGATTTTACAAATTTATTCAATAACCTGTCCAGTAAAATGGGTTCATCTGTCACTGTTGAGTCAGGTGTGAGTACCGCATGATGGTATGATATTCTCTAGAATCTTGCTGGAAAAAAGGTGGCAGTTGCTTGGTGAGTAGGATAAGCTCCAACCCACTGAGAGTACATACCAATCATTACTAAGACAAATTTATATCCCATGGAGGGAGGAGGACGTTGAATGAAATCCATCTGCCATTACAACATTGGACCCAGATGTGGAGGAAATTCTGGTGATGCCTTCAAGGGCTTCCCTGGATTGTGCCTTTGACATGTTTGACATTGCGCATAGAAAATTGTTTGGGTATATGGCAGAAATTCTGCCACCAATTTTTTTTCCATAATCTGGACCATTTTATCACCTGCATAGTGGTTTAGAGAATCAATCATGTGTGGCATAGTCACCTTCAGTCTTTCTGGTAGTGTAGGCTTTTGATTTGGCCCCATTCAAGACTTTAGATTTTTGTCTTACTTGCAGTCTTGTGATTTCCATTCATTTAATTCTTCACTAGGTGCTTGTGATTGTTTAGTAGCCAATTCATAGGGTGGAATTTGCATGTTAGGGACAGTAACTTCATTCAACTCATACATAGGTACAGGCTGACCAGTTACATTTGCAGCAGCCCTAGCAGCACGATCTACTAAAGCTTTTCCTTTAACCTCAGCAGAACTACCTTTAGTTTTAGTATGTGCTTCTGTCTTGATGAGAGAAATTTTTTGGTAAGAGTAAAGCACCTAACAGCTGACATATTTGTGGTCCATTTTTTTATGTTATCACCATTAGAGGTTAAAAATCCTCACAGTTTCCGTAGTATTCCGAAGTCATGCTATCCATGAAATTATGTTCCTATAATTCAAAACGCTTTGGTTAAAGGCTTAATAATCCCTTGAACCAGTCCTTGGAACACTTCAGTTTTTCCTGTTAAGAACTCCAATAATCAGGGCTGGAGATTTATACAAGACGTGTGTGCTATTTATCGTATAGTAATTCCAAGATTGCCTGTAGTTCCTAACCATCACCTGCTCCTCTCTAATGTCCACCCTGATGCATCTCACTGTACAGTAGTTGAACTTTGCAGTGCTTTTTTCTTGCATTCCAGTCCATCCGGATAGTTAATATTTGCCTTCACTTGAGGTGACCAACAATTTACCTAGGCTGTCATGCCCCAAGGTTTTACCAAGTCCCCCACCCATTTTTCTCAGATTTTACATGGTGCTTTATCGATTTCACTCAGGTGCTTACATTATTACAACATATGGATGATTTACTGGTGTGTTCTAACAATAAAAACTGTTACTGTTGAGTCGATTCTGACTCATAGCGACCTGATAGTACAGAGTAGAACTGCCCCACAGGCAAGTCTTAACCAATAGAATCCTGTTGTTACAGTTGGCCAGAGCAGGTCGAAAAGCCTCCAGAGAGATTTATAGTTAGCCCAACCTTTTGTTAAGTACTTGGGACATATTATTTTAGCAAAAGGGGTCACTATAAACCCCAAAAGAAAAGGGACCATCTTAGTTTATCCTGTAACTAATACCAAGAAACAGTTAAGAGGATCTCTAGGACTCTGCGATTATTGCAGAATTTGGATACATTATTTTTCTTTGCTGGTTCAGTCATTTTACTGTTATCTGAAGAGTTCATTGCCTAACCCCTTCCAGCTCTCCAAGGATGGCCAAAATGACATCACTCAACTAAAAGAAGCATTAATTAACACTCCTACTCTATAGTTTCCTAATTATAATTTAGACTAGTCACTTTTTGTCCACGAGACTTCTGGGAATGCTATACCAGTCCTCAAAAACATAGAAAACAATGTTGTGGTTAGGTACCATCAAGTCGGTTCTGAATCGTAGTGACTGTGTACAACAGAACAAAACACTGCCCCACCCTGTGCCATCCTCACAATCATTGTTATGCTTGAGCCCATTGTTGCAGCCACTGTGTCAGTCCATCTCATTGAGGGTCTTCCTCTTTTTTGCTGACCCTCTACTTTACCAAGCATCATGTCCTTCTCCAGAGATTAGTCCCTCCTCATAACATATCTAAAGTGTGTGAGATGAAGTCTCACCATCCTTGCTTCTAATGAGCATTCTGACTCCACTTCTTACAAAACAGATTTGTTCGTTTTTCTGGAAGTCCATGGTATATTCAGTATTCTTCACCAAAACCATAATTCAAAGGCATCAATTCTTCCTCGATCTTCCTTATTCATTGTCCAGCTTTCACATGCATCTTAGGCGACTGAAAACACCATGGCTTGGGTCAGGCACACCTTAGCCCTTAAAGTGACATCTTTGCTTTTTTTAACACTTTAAAGAGGTCTTTTACAGAAGATTTGCCCAATGCAATGCATCATTTGATTTCTTGATGCTGCTTCCTTGGGTGTTGATTGTGGATCCAGGTAAAATGAAATCCTTGACAACTTCAATATTTTCTCCATTTATCATGATGTTGTTTATTGGTCCAGTTGTGAGGATTTTTGTTTTCTTAATGTTGAGGTGTAATCCATACAGAAGGCTGTGGTCTTTGATCTTCATTAGTGAGTGCTTTAAGTCCTCTTAACTTTCAGCAAGCAAGGTTGTGTCATTTGCATAACATAGGTTGTTAATGAGTATTCCTCCAATCCTGATGCCCCGTTCTTCTTCATATAGTCTAGCTTCTCGGATTACTTGCTCAGCATGCAGATTGAATAGGTATAGTGAAAGGATACAACCCTGACGCACACCTTTCCTGACTTTAAGCCACACAGTTTCCCCTTGTTCTGTTTGAATGACTGCCTCTTGATCTATGCACAGGTTCCTCATGAGCACAATTAAGTGTTCTGGAATTCCCATTCTTTGCAATGTTATCAATAATGTCTTATGATCCGTACAGTTGAATGCCTTTACACAGTCAATAAAACATAGGTAAACATCTTTCTGGAATTCTCTGCTTTCAGCCAAGATCCATCTGACATCAGCAATGATATCCACGTTCTCTTCTGAATCCGGCTTGAATTTCTGGCAGTTCCCTGTAGATGTACTGCTGCAACCACTTTTGAAATATTACTTGTGAGTAATACTAATGATATTGTTCTATAATTTCCACATTCTGTTGGATCACCTTTATTTGGAAGGGCACAAATTTGGATCTCTTCCATTCAGTTGCCTAGGAATCTGTCTTCCAAATTTCTTGGCATAGACAAGTGAGCCCTTCCAGCACTGCATCCATTTGTTGAAACATCTCAATTGGTATTCCGTCAATTCTTAAAGCCTTGTTTTTCGTCGGTGCCTTCAGTGCAGCTTGGACCTCTTCCTTCAGTACGATCAGTTCTTGATCCTGTGCTACCTCTTGAAATGGTTGAACGTCGATCAATTCTTTTTGGTACAGTGACCGTGTATTCCTTCCAACTTCTTTTGATGCTTGCTGCGTTGTGCAATATTTTGCCCATAGAATCCTTCACTATTGCAACTCGAGGCTTGAATTTTTTCTTAAGTTCTTTCAGCTTGAAAAATGCCGAGAGTGTTCTTCCCTTTTGGTTTTCTATTTCCAGGTCTTTGCATATTTCATTATATAATACTTTATTTTGTCTTCTCCAGCTGCCCTTTGAAATCTTCTGTTCAACTCTTTTACTTCATCATTTCCTCCTTTTGCCTTAGCTACTCTACATTCAAGAGCACTTTTCATAGTCTCTTCTGACATCCATTTTGGGCTTTTCTTTCCTGTCTTTTTAATGATCTCTTGCTTTCTTCATGTATGATGTCCTTGATGTCATTCCACAACTCATCTGATCTTCGGTCATTAGTGTACAATGTGTCAAATCTGTTCTTGAGATGGTCTCTAAATTCGGGTGGGATAGACTTCCAATTTTCTTCATCTTCAATTTGAACTTGCATATGAACAATTGATGGTCTGTTTCACAGTCGGCCCCTGGCCTTGTTCTGACTAATGATATTGAGATTTTCCATCGTGCCTTTCCACAGATGTAGTTGATTTGATTCCTGTATGTTACATCTGGTAAGGTCCACATGTATAGTCATCATTTATGTTTTTGAAAAAATGTATTTGCAATGAAGAAGTTGTTGATCTTGCAAAATTCTATCATGCAATCTCCAGCGTCATTTCTATCACTAAGGCCACATTTTCCAACTACAAATCTGTCTTCGTTTCCTACTTTTGCATTCCAATCGCCTGTAATTATCAATGCGTCTTGATTGCATGTTCATTTAATTTCAGGCTGGAGAAGTTGGTGAAAATCTTCAATTTCTTCATCTTTGGCCTTACTGGTTGGTGCATAAATTTGAATAACAGTTGTATTAACGGTCTTCATTGTAGTGTATCAGTATTATCCTATCACAGACAGCATTGTACTTGAGGACAGATTTTGAAATGTTCTTTTTGGCGATGAACGTGACATCATTCCTCTTCAATGTGTCATTCCCAGCATAGTAAACCATATGATTATCTGATTCAAAATGGTCGATACCAGTCCATTGCAGCTCACTAATGCCTAGGATATTGATGTTTATACCTTCTGTTTCATTTTTGATGACTTCCAATTTTCCTAGATTGGTACTTTGTACATTCCATCTTCTGATTATTGATGGATGTTTGCAACTCTTTCTTCTTATTTTGAGTTGTGCCACATCAGTAAATGTAGGTCCCAGAAGCTTGACTCCACCCACATCATTTAGGTCGACCCTACTTTGAGGAGGCAGTTCTTCCCTAGTCGTATTTTGAGTGCCTTCCAATCTGAGGGGCTCATCATCTGGCACCACATCTGACAATGTTCCACTGCTATTCATAAGGTTTTCACTGGCCAATTTTTTCAGAAGTAGACTGCCAGGTACTTCTTCCTACTCTTAGGAAGCTTAGCTGAAACCTGTCCACCATGGGTGACCTTGCTGCTATTTGAAATACCAGTTTTAAAACTCCCAGTATCACAGCAACACGCAAGCCACCACAGTATGATAAACTGACAGACACTTGGTGGTGGAAGACAATAGACTTCATCAAAAGATTAAAAAGAGAACCCACAGATGGGGAAAATGTTTACACTATGCTATATCTGACAAAGGTCTAATCTCTAAAATCTATAGGAAAATCCAACACCTCTACAATAAAAAGACAAATAATCCAATTAAAAATGGGAAAATGATGTGACCAGACACTTCACAAAACAAGACATGCAGGCAGCTAACAGACACATGAGGAAGTGCTCACCGTCACTAGCCATCAGAGAAATGCAATTCAAAACGACAGTGAGATACAATCTCATGCCAACATTACTGGTGCAAATAAAAAAAAAAAAAAAAAGAAGGTAACAAATGTTGGAGAGGTTATGGGGAGATTGGAACTCTTATGCACTGCTGGTTGGAATGCAAAATGGTACAGCCATTTTGGAAAACCATATGGTGCTTCCTTAAAAAGCTAGAAATATAAATACCATTTGATCCAGCAATTTACTCCTGGGAGTATATCCTAAAGAAATAAGAGCCGTCACACGAATAGACATATGCACACCTATGTTCACTGCAGCATTATTCACAATAGCAAAAAGATGGAAACAACCTAAGTGCCCATCAACAGAATAATAAACTATGATACATACACACAATGGAATACTTTGCAATGATAAAGAATAATGATGAATCTGCGAAACATCTCACAACATGGATGAGTCTGGAGGGCATTATGCTGAGTGAAATAAGTCAATCACAAAATGACAAATACTGTATGAAATCACTTAAAAAATACATGAAAATGTTTCCACAAAAAAAAGGAACAATCTTTGATGGTTATGAGGGAGCAGAGGTGTAGGGAAGGAAAATCACCAACTAGATAGTAGATAAGTGGTAACTTTGGTGAAAGGTAAGACAGCACAAAATAAATTAAGAAAAAAAATGAAGAAAACAGAGACCCACTGATTAACAGAGCATCCAGCTGGCCCCCAACCACTCGTCTAGTCAAGAACACAGCAGATACTGTTTTATGAAATTTTCTTGACATTTGTGTCACTCATGCAGTGTCAGCCATTTTAAATTCAACACCTACTCAACAAAAGTTGGCCAGCAGGATGACTTCTTATGAAGTTCTCCTATTGGCCACTTCTAATATTTGGTTACATACTGTAACATCTCTGAATCCAGCTGCATTGTTACCTTTACCTAATAATAATCACTATTCACCCCATGATTTCTTATATATTACCGAACAGCTCTTGTCTCCTAGACCAGATTCACAGGAAACCCCATTATCAAATCCTGGTTTAATTCTATTTGTTGATGAGTTGTATTTAAAGCCTGGACCTACCAGCTCTCATTACCAGGGAGGATATGCTGTGACTACCCCAACTAAGGTCCTTGAAAGTGGCCCCCTTCATGAAGTCACTTCAGCTCAGCAAGCTGAACTAATTTCACTCACGAAAGCTTGCAAACTGGCTTCTGGAAGGCAGTAAATATTTTTAAGGACTCCAGGTATATTTTTGGAGTATCTCATGATTTTGGTATGTTATGGAAACAAAAGGGGTCCCTCACCTCTTCTGGGACCCAAATTAAAGGGGCCCTTCGTAGCAGACCCCTTAGAAGCCCTTTTTCTGCCCTCTGAGATTGCTGTAATTAAAATTCGGCCCCCAACCCGAAGGAGCTCCACAGAGGAAATTAAAGGAAACGACTTAGCTGACAGAACAGCCAAACAAGCTGCTTCCCAATCACCCTTTAAATATGCTGCCCTCATTCATGACCACTATAATTCCACTTGTGATCATGATGTAAAGGAGGGAATAGATAATAATAATAGAACCGTTAGGACACCTGTAAATATGGCACCTGTAAAATGTTGCCCACCAAAATTTGACCGAAAAGAAAATTCAGAATTACTTTTTAAACATGAACAATTAATCCCCACAGAGGAAATCAGGGAATGGGAACAGGCTGGCTGTCATCAAGATCCAATCACTGGTTGTGCTTCGAGCATAATATAAAAACCATTTTGCCAGACTGCTTACATGTTCCTATGGTCAGAAATTACTGGCATGACAATATAGGAATAACGACAGATGAACTTACCAGGGCTTTAGAAGCCCATTGGTGGGGATATTTTTCCATTACTGTAGACCATGTTTTTTCTCATGGTTTTAAAGGTCATGCTCCCCTCTGCTTCAATCTCATTAATTCTTCTCACAAGCTTTTAACAGTTATGTATGGTCCCTCATATTGGGGGACTGTTTTAGATGATGCACAACATTTTAACATGCTTATAGAGAATCCCTCTGGGCCTTGGAGAATTTGCCTTAAAGAATTTATTTGAACATCAAAAATCTGCCCCATGTGATGAGGTTCAGAAATGGAAAAAACATGGTTGCTCCCAATACCCCACCACTCAGATATGGATGGGACCCAATGAGAACTTAGTTCTCCCCAAATCCCTGCAATCTCCTGTACTGGAAGCATTACACATGAATACCCATTTGGGAAGAGGTAAGATGGTAGAAAATTTAAAGAAATATTGGTGGGAGCATTTTTATGAAGCAGCTGAACAAGTGGCTTCCCAATGTTCTATTTGCTCTCCATTTAACTCAGGTAAACCTTATAAAGCTACATCTGGGAGATTTCCCTTGCCATCAGGACCAACGCTTGAATGATAGTTGATTTTATCCAACTCCCCCCCCCCCCACCTCAAGTGTGTACAAGTTTGTATTAGTAATGATTTGTAGATTTTCTCACTGGGTAGAAGCTTTCCCTGGTTTTCGAGCTACTGCCACACATGCGGTGGCTCAAAAATTTGAGAACATTATTCTCACTTGGGGAGCCCCAAGGGCCCTTTGTAGTGACTGAGGCACCCGTTTTACTGGGCAGATATTGAAGGAAATATGTAAAACCTTCCCCATTTTTCAAAGACTTCATTTTCTTCATCACCCTCAATCCTCCGGTCTAATTGACAGAACTAACGGTTTAATAAAAAATGCAACTAGCCAAACTTCCCAAATCTTTACAATTACCTTGGACTAAGGTGCTGCCTCTGTCCTTTTAAATTTAAGAACTACTTCATTTGGACCTCACAAATTGACTACTCATGAAATTATTGGGAGACATGCCCTGATTCAAATTTAGTTCAATCTGATTTGTTTCAATATTTTAAATCTTTTACCCAATATTCTAAATAATACTTTATACAAGTTAAGGAAACTTTTGATAATCAAAAACAAGAAATATCTAAATTACCTAATGTTCAACCTGGAGATCATGTATATTGGAAAAGATGCCAGTTAAAAGATTCTCTCAAACATTGATGGAAATGATCTTATTTGGTCCTTATTACTAATTCTTGTGCCACTAAATTCCAGGGAGTTAAGGCTTGTATTCATTTATCCCAATTGAAGAAAGCCCCGACTCCCAAATGGACTGTTGAGCCTCATGAAGAGGCTTCTCAGGAAGAGAAGCAGATGACAAGCTGGATAGACTGCTTTCCTGAGATCTCTGGACCTGAGCTGAAACTATGTATGCAGCCTGCAATAAAAGTTTAGTTGTTTGCAATTTTGTTTATGATTTTTGGTGTCTAAGTATTGTTAGCTGTTATGTACGACTACAAAATTACATCCTGATAGTTTTGGTGATTATTTTATGCCAATTGTTATCTTTGAAATAAGTTGTTCAAATGAAGGTTTTAACTCTTTTTAATTTTTCTTAGTTACTGGGATCATAATTTTTAGTCATGGGTATTTTGATGGTTTTAATGATGTAACTCGTCTGTAGTACCATCTTCTGACCATTGTAGTCATTTTTGCTTAATTTGAACTTATAACTTGCCATTGCTTTTAAAATAGCATTTTACTTTGTAAATTTGAACTATTATATTAGAAAAAAAATTAGCTGTAGAAGTACTAAGAATTTGTTTTCCAATTACCCTAATCCTTTTTATTGTCGTTGGACTCCAACTATGGAGTATTATTCCTTGTTTTAATATCTTGGTCTTCCCCTGAAAACCCAAACCTCCTTTTATAACACAACTGTAGTTAGAGTGTGGTGGGATGAATCAATTTTGTGTGGCATTCTTGCCATGGTCTTGTAACCCAATCACTTGGGTGGGACCATGCAAATAAGGCCTATGGAATCCTAGCAAAGGGATTGGTCAGTTTTTTCATCCCGCTAGGCTTAAAATGGGCCACCCCAGAGGTGGGAAAGAGAGGATCTCACCACCATCAAGGAAAAAGAGCCAGGAGCTGAGCGCACCCTTTGGACCTGGGATCCCTGCTCTGAGAAGCTCCTGGAAACAGAAGCCAGAGAGAGAGGGGAGCTGTAACACTGAAGATGGTGAGAAGCAGTGGCAAATAAATGGCAGCAGGAGAGACTGGCAGGAGATGGCATTGTGGGCTTCCCAGCCTACGGATTGAGAAAGCTGAGTGCCTTTGGGCAGGAGGCATTCTGGCAAAGTAGGGTGCCTCTGGGGACTTGGTGGAGCTAGGTTTGCTGACCCATGGAGCTAGAACTGAGCATCTTCAGGTTGAGGATTACTGGCAGAGTGGGGTGCTTCAAGGCACTTTTTGGTAGAGCTAAAAGAGCTTTGTAACACTTGCCCGAAAGGGCAGAAGCCAAGGGCTGGAGAGGCGTGCCTGCAGGCACAATGGAGAAGAGGCTGTTCTAATGGAAGATCTGTATCCTGAGTATTCCTGAACCTGAATTTTAAACTGTTACTTCCCTAATAAACCCCATAATCCTGAGTATCGTCTGTGAGTTCTATGTGGCCATTGCAACAAATTATTAAACCCAGCAGAGAAGTAGAGAGTGCCATGGGAGGGATGGCTGGTGTTAGAATTGGTAAAAATGGTGAAGAGAGGAGGTATGTCAGACCTCTGCCTCACAGGAATCAGCCTTAGGCTGTTGATTTTCTTTTTCTTTTATATTTTATTGTACTTCAGGTGAAGGCTTACAGAACAAATAGTTTCTCATGCAACAGTAGTACACATGTTGTTTTATGACACTGGTTAACAACCCCACAACATATTAACCCTCTAAATTCTCAACCTTTTTTTTTT
>NW_004444152.1:2388372-2408422 GCF_000243295.1 Trichechus manatus latirostris
GTTTCATCCATGTTATGAGATGGTTCACAGATTCATTGTTGTTCTTTCTCATTGCATAGTACTCCATTGTGTGTATGTACCATAGTTTGTTTATTAGGCTGTTGATTTTAATTCTCCTTCCCCCTTGTGAAGTTGGAGGAGGACAGATACTGCCCCACACCCTTTTTATATAAAGAATAGTTATACTTCTTATGAACTGTCTGAGATTGGAATCCATATTGGTTCTTTTTTTTTAAAATTCTAATCACATTTTTATAATTGTTACCACCATTTATATTCTAGTAACCCCTTGCTATTAACGCCAGTCACAGATTAAATTAGTAAGACATAAATATTGGACTAACATTGTATCTTTTTATCGTTGTTGTTGTTAGGTGCTGTTGAGTCAGTTCCAACTCATAGCGACCTTATGTACAACAGAACAAAACAGTGACTGGTCCTGCGCCATCCTCACAGTTGTTGTTAGGCTTGAGCCCATTGTTGCAGCCACTGTGTCCATCTCATTGAGGGTCTTCCTCTTTTTCGCTCTCTACTTTACCAAACTTGATGTCCTTCTCCAGGGACTGATCCCTCCTGAAAACATGTCCAAAGTACGTGGGATGAAGTCTAACCATCTTGCTTCTAAGGAGCGTTCTAGCTGTACTTCTTCCAGGACAGATTTGATCATTCTTCTGGCAGTTCATGGTACATTCAATATTCTTCACCAGCACCATAATTCAAAGGCATCAATTCTTCTTTGGTCTTCCTTATTCATTGTCCACTTTTTGCATGCATATGAGGCAATTGAAAACATCATGGCTTGGGTCTGGTGCACTTTTGTCCTTAAAATGACATTTTATCATTAGCATTCTATTTGTCCTTTATTGTTGAAGAGTCTTTTTATCCTCCTTCGGGCGTTTTACTGCTAAAGCTTATTTTATCATCACTATTATTTTTATGGAGCCCTAGTGGCACAGTGGTTAAGAGGTCCGGCTGCTAACCAAAAGGTAGGCAGTTTGAATCTACCAGCCACTCCTTGGAAGCCCTATGGGGGCAGTTCTACTCTGTCCTATATGGTTGCTATGAGTTGGAATCGACTCAACGGCAATGGGTTCAGATTTTTTGGTATTATTTGTATGCCAGTAGCACTTGGTTATTTCTTTTGGGCTGGATTTTTCCACTATGAAGCCCTTTTTAAACCTTCTGTCCATAGTGCTGTTCATTGCAGCTTCTGTTAATTCTTGGCATGAGAATGCCTTTATTAAGCTCACTCAGGCAGTTGCACGAGCCACAAATCCTACTGAATGCGGGATTTGTCATCCTTTACCCAAACTATATGTAAGAACTCAGATCCATTAGGTACACCCATACTGAATTATAGCATTGCTCTCCCTGCTACCACCAACTGTAACATCATCTCTCGGCAAGACATACATGTGAAGCTGTAGCATCCTCCTGAGATACTGACTCAACCCCAAGTCTCAAATTCAATCTGACTTGGATTATTAAAGAGTGTTCCAAAAATACTGTGGATCTCCTCTTCAGACTATAAAAATGAGCCCTTAGTTTCATATAGTGCCCCTCCCAGATATTGGAATTTGGCTTTTTCAGGAAATTTAATAGCATGTCTATAAGGAAGACTATTTTTTGTCTAAATGTGGAATTGGCTTGGTAAAGTAGAGGGCCAGAGAAAAAGAGGAAGACCCTCAACAAGATGTACTGGCACAGTGGCTGCAACAATGGGCTCAAGCATAATAACGATTGTGAGGATGGCACAGGACCTGGCAGTGTTTCGTTCTGTTGTACACAGGGTTGCTATGAGTTGGATCTGACTCGACGGCACGTAACAACAACAAGGATGATCATCTATTTGCAACAAATCCTTGTCAGAGAATTGGCCTGAACAGACGAATCAAACCATCCTTTTCCCAGGTAAAGATGCTAGGACTGGCATAATATGTGCCTCATGTGTATATGCATTTTTATGTGGAGGATCAAGATATCTCACCTTTGCCAATTCAAATCCAAACAATGAGTTCTATATCTGGGCTTTATCCCGTTTGGATGGCTGTACTTTAGGTCATATGGGTATTCCTTTAGACATCCCTTCTTGTGATGATAGTTTACATTGCACTGACCACACGAAACTATTACAAAGGAGGAGAAACAAACAGTCAGGAGATGTATAAGGGAGAGATGGAGGGAACCCCTTAAAGGAGATTTCTGGTTTACGTTATAGTTTTTTGAGGATGTTTTTCCCTTGGTACAGAGTCGGAGATTTAGAACACACTGTAACAACTCCAGAACCCTGAAAGGAATAGCAGGTGATGTTGCCAATGCTATGACTGCTCAAGAGAAATCACTGAACTCACTCACCAAAGTAGTTTTGTATTATCAAATTGTCCTAGATTTCTCGTTATCCTAGCAAAGAGAGTTCTGTGCTATAGCTAACACCTCTTGCTACACCTAGATTAACACCTCAGGAGAGGTAGGAAAAGATATTAAACTAATTCGCCAGAAGGCTACTTGGCTCCATATACCTCCACCCTCAGACTCCCATTTTCTAGATATTTTCAGCTGGTTACCCTCAGGTGTTGGATCATGGATTAAGTCTATATTGTTAACCAGATCAATAATACTCATTGTCATTGTAATAATTGTAGGGACTATTAAATGTTGTATGAAACTTTTGACAGATGTCATTACCCCAAAGACCCATTAAATGCCTATGAAAAGAATAATGTACATTGACAGTATGTATTTTTCAGACAGACTCGAGCCCACTCCTTGAGTAAACCATCAGATGCCAGGTTATTCCTCTAATATAGCCTGCCCTGCACTAGCCTTCAAATAGCAAAACCACAGAAGCGAGAAGCTAAAGTTATGGCATGGTGAAGACATCCAACAGTGGCCAGCTACCTTTTCATAATGTTTTGCTGCTATTCATAGTTTGCTTTATTTATTTAGTTGGGAATCTATAGTCAACGCTCCTGGAAGCGCCAGTCAAACTCAAACGATGTGTTACATTTGGACAAATCTGATGCAAAAACCTTTTTAAAATGTTAAAAATCAAAGCTGTCATGTTGAGGACTAAGGTGCTCTTGACCCAGACAATAATATTTTCAATTGCCTCATATACATGTGACAGGTGGATGGTGAATAAGGAAAATTGAAGAAGAATTGATGCCTTTGTATGAGGGTGTTATCAAACAGTATTGAATGTGCTGTGGACTGCTAAAAGAATGAATAAATCTGTCATGAAAGAAGTGCTGGGCAGGGGTTCTTTTTGTTGTGCATGGAGTCACTAGGAAGGAGTTGGAGCTAACTCAATGGCACCTAACAGTAATAACAAACTTTTCACATGCGTAACACACGAGGTCTTAAAGACTGATTAAATAAGCAGCCACCCAGAATAAACATAGGCTCAAAGTCCATGCAAAAGAAAACATTGTTTCAGAATAGTGGTCACTGAACTGATTGAAGAATTCCTCTCAAAATCCTTGATCAAAAGGAGGGAATGTGTAAGGGAATTTTTAAAAATTGAGGTACCTGATGACATCTGAAATGGTTAGCTTGAGGATTGGATGCAATTTCTTGGTTTCTGGTTCCATTTTCACCCTAGTGGCAGACATCTTCCATGCTGTTTCTAAGACTGGAATGTCCAGTAACGATGATAAAACTACACTGCAACCCTCCCATCACATACCCTTGTAATTACCACATTGTAACCAATCTAAGATACATATATCCTTTTAAGCCAATTGCCTTATGAGCTTGCATTACAGTAAGTCCTGCCTTATAAGCTCCCACCACAGGTAGTACTACCTTACGAGTTCCTGCCACAGGGAGTCCTGCCTTATAAGGATCTACTACCAATGAGGTAATGTTTTTCAATGATCTCAGCCTCTAATTACCAGCCAAGTAATGTCTTTTGATGATCTAAGTTTGTAAATACCAATCAAGTAATGTACTTCATATCTTTTGTTTCCCTCTTATAAAACATAACTGCCGAGTTGCTGTATTGGATTACTGGATTCCTCCACATGGATTTCAGTCTATCCCCTCCTTGAGTTGATTCTATACTTTCAGTAAATCTCTCAATTTTACATTAACCAGAGTACAGAGGGTTACTCTACAACAAATATAATATTAACATACTCTGAAAGTATCTCCCCACAAAATTCCTTGAAATGGACTTCACAGTGGAAAATCCTCAAGGCTTAATTAACTGCTCAAATTTAATTAACAGCACCAATCATGGAAACAACTGATACCTTGTACATTCTGATAATGATGCCTTAAGAAGGACAATGCCATTTCCACTAAAGTTCTGCAACTTTATGGAAAAATATATAATGGAAAATCTAATCATGAGGAAATGTCTGACAAATTAAACTGAGGGATACCAAACAAAATATCCACCTTACTCTTTAGGAATATCTTTTTTTATGAGGAAAATAAAAGTTTCCTTAAAAAGTAGATGTACTTTTGTAATAGTATCTAATTGGCCAGTTTTATCCATGGACACCCCTGGTTGCAAAGAAGGTGGGAAAGTGCAGTTTAGCTCTTCTATGTAGTGGAGGCAAGTAAGAAAGAAGGGCTTTGTGACTGGCAGGTGGTTGACCAGCCAACAGTGTCTGTCCCAGATAAACACAGAACGATGTTCGTTACAGCTTTATTTAGAAAATATTAAACCTACTAGTTATTAGGTAGCATGCTAAGTATTTTTTGGCTCACCCAGGAACATGTGTATTTGAAGAAGGTGGGTTTATTACACGTTGCAGGAAGGGAGTACAAACACCATAGGGAACCATGAGAAGTTACAAAGTTAATACATTGTTAGAAGTATTATGGAATTTGTGCTTTTGTAATTTTTTTTCAGTGATTTTGGGGAAGGTCTAAGGAAGCTGGGTTTGCATCTAGACTGGATGCTGTCAGAAAGCAGAAGCAATTCTAAGACTGAGTATCTCAGTAAATGGTACTCAAGGAGGACAGACTAGAGCAAAGATAAAGCCATAATTGGTAAAGAAGTAGCAGTCATTACTTTAGCCAGGAGAAGGGCATGTTTGGTATGTTGTGAAGGCACAATGACTTTTAGTCCGTGCATAAATGACATTATGAAGTGGCCATGTTTGGTTAGCATGGTTTCACAGAAAGCTTGTCTGAAGTTGGTATTCTGCAAGATTATTTATATCCAATAAGATAGTAATGTGATCTAGCTGTGAGTCTCAAGCCAGCTTTTGGATGTCACAGACTACTTTTTTCATTATTTTCATTTTCAATCTGTTCAATGCAGCACTATGCAGTCACCAATTGGGAGAAACCAGATTTTTTGTGATTGACATTGGAAAATATCATGATTATATTGAGTTTAGAAAAATAGACACACGACATAAGATTTTTATATGATTTCATTTTTGGAAAGAAATATGTAGATGGAAGATGTGCATTTCTTGGAGAGAAAAAGCATCTGGTCAACTTCAAGTAATATTTAAGGAATTTTTCTTATCTTGCTTGATAATATTTGTAATTCAACTTATATGTAAGTACATATATTGTAATTACTAAATGCAATGCAGATATTTTAGCCAAAAAATAGGAAGGTAAAAAAAATATTAGCACTAAAACATCATTCCTCACCTGCAGAATTCTCTTCAGTGTTCTCGCATCAAATCATAGGCTTTTGGGTTCAAGAATGACACCAATGCCAATGTCTTCAGCAGTTATGTTTGCTTAGAGATGTTGTATAATTTATTAATTTCTCTGAAATTTGGTGTCTTCTCCTTCGAAGTGGGGAAGATAGCTTTTCGATGAGGTCAGTGCTTCCCCTTTGGCGATCACAAATAGTGGTTGTTTTTCCTGCCAAACTAGTGGTATCAAAGGGAGTTGTTACCTTCCTTGCTCCTCATTGCCTCTCCCATACCATTCTTTAAACTTTAGCCTCATACTGTCAAATTATACTAACCATTATTGTTGTGTTCCGTCCAGTCGACTTTCCACTCCTAGCGACCTCATGTGACAGATCGCAGGTCTTTCTCTGAGCGCTTAACCACTGCTTCCCCAGGGCTCCCTAATTATTAAAACCCATTGCTAGAAGTCAATACCACCTCACAGCGAGTCTATAGGACAGAGTAGAACCACCCCACAGTGTTCTGAAGAGCGGCTTAGCAGCCAGTACTCTTAACCACTGAGCAACCAGCGCTCTCCGCTAATCATTACCCTCCTCCTCTCGGTCATCTGCTGATTTCCTGAGACGGGCATTCTCCTTGATTCCCGGTCACTTCCGCTCAGGCAGGCCCTTTTGCCGAATTCTGGGAAATGTAGTCCAGAAGCTGTGTGCAGTTACGGCCCTTCCGCTGCAGGAGTGGGAGGTTCCTGCCATGTTTTTCCGCGTGTGGGTAGTGCTCCTGCGTCTTGAGACCATTCCAAACTTTCTGGACCTGCTTTTGGGACCTGCAACGACCAGAACTTAGATTTAGTTGAAAGAAGTCGCGGCGCAAATACAGGTTTGAAAGGTGGGGGCGGCGGTTTGCGTTCCCATCGCGGAGATTTTTCTATTTGGGGCAATTCTCGTGTCCCCGGGTTGGGGACGGGCTGGGGTCGTGCCTGGCCTTATTTGTGATCTCCTGCGCTCTCAGCTACCCAGTCGGCTTTCCTCCACCTTGCCCCCGCGCTGCCAGTTCCTCCCGGTACAGCATTGGGCGAGTTACTTCCCTCTGTCTCCGGTACGATTTTGTAAAAAGGGGATATTAGTAGTTTCGTGAAGGGGTCCTGGTGGCGCAATGTTAAACGCTCGGCTACTAACGGAAAGGTAGGCAGTTCAAACCCACCAGCCGCTCCTCGGGAAAAAAGACTCAGTTACGTATCTGTTCCCGTAAAGATTACAGCCTAGAAAACCCTATGGGGCAGTTCTGTGTCTATAGGGTCGCTATGAGACGTAAGCGACTCGACAGTAAACAACAAGTACTTTCATAATAGAATTGTTTTGAGAATTCAAAGAGGTAGCATCAATAAAAGTATTAAAACAATTCCTCGCTCGTGGTGAGTGTTGATATCTCGTTGTTACCCACAGAAAACCCATCGCCGCGGAAGAGTTGATTCCAACTCATGGCGGCCTTCTGGTTTTTAGTATTAGTATTTAATTTCCTGAGAAGCGCTCCTCTAAGGTCCTGGTTAATGATTAGGAAACTGAGGCCCAGATGGACACAGTGATTAAGTCGTCCTTCACAGACCTCTCTGTGATAAGACATATGTTAACCAAAACTTCGCTTGAAGTTTGTCCAAAGAATTGAAGTTCACCAGAAAGTAATTTAGCCTTTGCCCTTGTTTCCTGAGAGGACAATGCTAGGCCTTTGAAGTTTCCTGAGTAGTTGAGGTGCTTTATTATTTTAAAACCTCCAGACTGTGTTTGAGGAATTGTGCAAACGAATAGGGGATTGGCCAGGCCAGAGACCACTTAGTATCCTGCTGCCATCTGTTCTCAGAAAGGGGGCGTTGTTCAAACAATCTGGTTCAGATAAGCCAAGGATTTCTGTTGTACTTCCTCCTCTTCTCTTTAAAAACTTCATTGCAAAAACTATAATCAGTTACAATGAATTGTTAATGTGGAGGCTGGTGTATTGCAAATATTTTTATATGTATATTTTAACTACAATTAAAAAAAGAAACCTCAATGTAACTGCCCCTCATTGGGCCCCCGTATTTTTCCTAAACAGAGAGGTCTTCCTGTATGCATAGAGATTAACTGCTGGAAGGAACTCTGTATGTTTTCATTTCTTTGTTCTTTATTGTTGTAACACTTTGAATCAGGGATGCAGTCAGAGCTCCAGCTGCAGTAGTCCTGGCCCTTGTCTCTGAGTACTGCAGCAAGTGGGATCTTCCTGGATCCCCTCTGACTTCTTTCCTTAGGAAGGAGGGGGTTGCTTCCAGCTGGTCAGAGTGAGGAGAACGAACTGTGGTGTGTAGGGGACAGTGATGCAGTCATTGTAATTCACAGCCTCCTTTTTTTAACCAGCCCCCACTTCTCCAACAGGACTGCAGGGAGGTGGAGGCAGTGACTCCTTAGCTACTGGCAGGAGAGCCCCAGGTGAGGAGGACTTGCGGTTCTTCTTCCACAGAGATTTTCACATGAATTGTAGAGTGTGTGACATGCACTCTAGCATGGGTTAAGATTTAGTTGCTAAGTTTCATTCTAAGGCTTTTATGCAAATTAGTGCTGTCAAAGAGAAATATTAATAACATTCGTCTTATTTGATATTAAGGCTTTCTTACGCATGAAACCAAACATTGACGATAACGAAATGCCCAACCAGGCTTCATTCTGACTTTTCTTTTACCCAGAGTTGCTGGTCTTTTCTATCCAGAAGCCTGACTTAAACTAACTTTGAATTTCAAAAGGCCTAGCTGAAGGTGGGTGGAAGGCCTGCATCCACCTTGTCACCTGATATCATTTGATCTCAGTAAAAAAGGAGGTCAGGGTTCAGTTGGTTATGCTGAGATTAGCCAGTTGTCAGTGTTCTAGTATTCTCCCCCCTCTTCTCTTTATAAGCTTCTTTGTAACTGACTTTCAACCATTTGCTTTTTCTGAAATCATAATGATCTCTCTATATGCATATAGAATAATGCTCACAGTAAACCTTGTGTTTCCATTTCTTTGAGTTTTGGTTATTTTTAACACTACATGATTCCACACCTTGGCTCTGTGAAGTGGCAGTGCTCTTTCCCCTATTTCAAAGATGAGTTATTTACCATACTCACCCAACTAGTAGGAGGCGGAGCTGGGTTTGGAACCTCAGCAGTCTGAGACCAGAGCCCAGTTCATTATCTCTGGAATATATTCTCTGTGAGCCACAGAGAACTGTCTGGAATCAAATCGATTGTACCTTCAAAGCAAGGCTAATGGGCTTGAATATTTCTATGACTTTTAAAAATCAGTCTCATTCCGTTTGATTCCAAGGATTGTTTTGTTTTGTTTTCTTTTTCTGAGAGGCTTTGCTTCTTTTTTATGAAAGGCCCCTGACAGAGGTTTACTTTTTCTTCCACATCCCACTCTACACCCTCCATGACCCTCTTAGCATGAATCGCTGAAGAGCTAATCATTGGCGCAGGCCACGCGGAGACTGGCAGACGCCATTATTCCTCGTGCCTGCATGGTGACCCAGAATTTCTCCTTCTTATAGACATTCCATATGTGCATCACCGTCACATGAGCTGAGTGGGCAATTTGAGTTCCCAGTCTCCCTTTTTGCGGGGACTGATGGCTTCTGAGGGGAAAGAGAATGAGCTTGGAGCAGTACTCCTTCAGCTGCTGCAAGTTGGCCTGCAGGGACTCCATGGACTTGTTCCCCCTACTTGGATCCACAGAGATCTCAATGGTCAGGGCCACCTTCCTATGGATGCTGGCCACCTTTAGCTCTTTCAAGCTGAAGCCCCAGACACTGCACTGTGTGGCACCGCACTATGGGCGGATAGGTCAGGATGCAAGGAGTGAGGTGATGGTGCAGGCTTTTCTGGGCATTGTGTCTGCGGATCTTCCATGCTGGCTGGTTGAACTATGTGGTTATATGCCACTGCTCGTCCTTCTGGAAGTTGGGCTTCAGGATCATGCCATTCTGGGTGGGCACCATGGCTGTCTAAGGCCCTACTGGAAGCGGGATGGCCTAGCAGAAAGTCTATTTTGTATTCTTATAGAACGTGATAGTGGAGAATTCAGAAAATACAGATATAAGCACAGAAAAAATTTTTTAATTACCTGTAACTCCAGAATATAAAGATTTTGTTAGGTGCCGTCATGTCGGTTCCACCTCAGAGCCACTATATGTACAACAGAATGAAACACTGTCTGGTCCTTCAGCAGCACCATAATTCAAAGGCATCAGCTCTTCTTCCATCTTGCTAATTTATTGTCCACCTTTTACATGCATATAAGGCGATTGGAGATACCATGGCTTGGCGTGGGTTAGGCACACCTTAGTCTTCAAAGTAACATCTTTGCTTTTCAGTACTTTAAAGAGGTCTTTTGCATCAGATTTGCCCAGTGCAATATACATCGTTTGACTTCTTGACTGCTATTTCCATGAGCACTGATTGTGGATCCAAGTAAAATGAAACCCTTTACAACTTCAGTATTTTCTCCATTTATCATGATGTTGCTTATTGGTCCAGTTTTGAGGATTTTTGTTTTCTTTATGTTGAAGTGTAATCCATACTGAAGGCTGTAGTCTTTGATCTTCATTAGTAAGTGCTTCAAGTCCTCGTCACTTTCAGCAAGCAAGATTGTGTCATCTGCATATTACAGGTTGTTATGAGTCTTTGTCCAATCCTGATGCCATGTTCTTATTCGTATATTCCAGCTTCTCGGATTATGTGTTCAGCGTACAGATTGAGTAAGTATGGTGAAAGGATACAACCTTGACACACACCTTTCCTGACTTTAAACCATGCAGTATCCCCTTGTTCTGTTTGAATGACTACCTCTTGGCCTATGTACAGGTTCCTCATTAACACAATTGTTCTGGAATTCCCATTCTTTGCAAAGCTACCCATAATTTGTTAGATCCACACAGTGGAATACTTTTGCATAGTCACTACAACAAGGTAAACATCTTTCTGGTGTTCTCTACTTTCAGACAATATCCATCTGACATCAGCAATGATATCCTTCATTCCACAGCCTCTTCTGAATCTGCTTGACTTTCTCACAGTTCCCTGTTGATGTATTGCTGCAGCCGTTTTTGTATTGTCTTTAGCAAAATTTTACTTGTGTGTAATATTAATGATACTGTTTGATAACTTGCACATTCTGTTAGATGACTTTTTTTTGGAATGGGCACCAATATGGATCTCTTCCAGTTGTTTGGCCAGACAGCTGTCTCTCATATTTCTTGGCATAGATGAGTCAGCACTTCCAGCACTGCATCCGATTGTTGAAACATCTCAGTTGTTATTCTGTCAATTCCTGGAGCCTTGTTTTGCACCAATGCCTTCAGTGCAGCTTGCACTTTTCGGTGTAGTGACTCTGTGTATTCTTTCCATCTTCTTTTGATGCTTTCTGCGTCGTTCAGTATTTTCCCCCACAGAATCCTTCAAAATTGCAACTCAAGACTTGAATTTTTTCAGTTTTTTCAGCTTGAGAAATGCCAGGCATGTTCTTCCCTTTTGGTTATCTAACTCCATGTCTTTGCACATTTCATTATAATACTTAACTTTGTCTTCTCGAGCCGCCCTTTGAAATCTTCTCTTCACCCTTTTACTTCATCATTTCTTCCAACTGCTTTAGCCGCTCTACTTTCAAGAGCAAGTTTCAGTTTCTTTTGACATCTGTTTTGGTCTTCTCTTTCTTTCCTGTCTCTTTAATGACTTTCTGCTTTCTTCGTGTATGATGTTCTTGACATTATCCCACCACTCGTCTACTCTTTGATCATTAGTGTTCAGTGTGTCAAATCTGTTCTTTAGGTGGTCTCCAAATTCAGATGGGATATGCTCAAGGTCGTATATTGGCTCTCGTGGACTTGTTTTAATTTTCTTCATCTTCAACTTGAACTTGAATATGAACAATTGATGGTCTATTCTGCAGTGGGCCCCTGGCCTTGTTTTGACTGATGATATTGAGCTATTATATCATCTTTCCACAGAGGTAGTCAATTTTATTAATTCATAACACCCCAAAAATTCATGTCTTTCCCGCATGGAAAACACAATCACCCTATCACATTATCCCAAAAATCTTAAATCAATTGTCAATCAAAAATTTCATCTTTTGAACTATCTAAATCAAACATGAGTGACACTTTAGGCATATTCCATCCTGGAGCAAAATTCCTCTTTATCTGTGAACCTTTGAAATCTAGAATACAAGTTATTCTAGAGTACAAGTTATTCTAGAGTACAATGGTGGAACAGGCACAAGTTAGACATTTTGATTACAAATGGGAGAAATAGAAGAGAAAGAAGGGCTAATTGGAACCAAGCAAGTCCAAAACCCAGCAGATCAAATTATGGTAGCTCTCAGGGCTTACTAATAATCCTCTGTTCTTCCTAAATCATCTGGGCAATGACCCCGCCCTCATCTCTGGTTGTTGGCCCTGCTCTCTGGATTATGCGTGTAGGTTCCTTGCCTCTGGGCAGAGGCACCCCCTTCAAGGCCCACTGGTACGGAAACATCGCCACTTGTAGTCAAAGACTGACTTCCTAGCTTGCTGCAGCAAGAAAGCCCACACACAGCAGGATATCATGGAATGGCTTTGTAAGGGACAGTTAAGGGCTGGTTACAGGATTTTAGCATAATATATTGTTACCTGCCTCAGAGTTGGCCCCAAGTCATAGTGACCCCATGCACAGTGGAATGAAACACTGCCTGGTCCTGTGCCATTCCCTTGATTGCTTGTGGATCTGACAGTGTTCTGTAGTGATCCACAGGGTTTTCATTGGCAGATTTTCAGAAGTAGATCGCCAGATCTTTCAGTTTACTCAGTCTTAATCTGGAAGATCCCCTGAAACTTGTTCAGCATCATAGGGTGGTGGTTGTGCGTGAGGTGCATTTCCTGGAAATCAAACCCCAGTCTTCAGTGTGGAAGGCAGGAATTCTATCGTTAAACCACCAGTTTGTCATATCATAAAATACTAGATGTTTTTAAATGTTAAACTAGATAAAAGTAGTTAATACTTATCTCTTAATATTGTTATCTAATAGATGTTATCTAATCCACAGTCCATATTTAAATTTGTTCTCTTGTCGCAAAATAAGTCTTCTATAAAGGTTTTCCTCCCAGTTCAGGGTCGAATCTATGCATTACCTTTAGTTGTCATGCTTCTGTACTTTCCTTTCATCTAGAATGATTCTTTAGTTTTTCTTTGTCATTTTTGTTCTTGTTTTTGGAAAGTATGGGCAAGTATTTTAGAGAAAGGCCTTCATTTGGGATTTATCTGATATTTTTCATGTTTCAGTTCAGATGACGCCTTATTGGCAGTGATACCACAGAAGTAGTGAGGAGTCCTTTCGGTGCAACATGCCCAGAGGCCAATAATCTGGGTTTCTCCCAGTATTGGTGATCTCAACTTTGTTCACTTGGCTAAGGTGATGATTTCAGTTCTGTCAGAATTCTCTACTGAAAAGTTATTGTTACCTTTTTTAGATAATTAATTTTGGGGAGATACATTTATTGGCATTCTACTGTAAAGACCAACTTCTTCTCCCCTATTTATTCATTCAAATGTAAATTTTATATCAATATGTACTCAGAACCCACTTTTGTTTTCAGTTTTGGACTTTTATGATTAATGCTGCTATCAGCATATGCATGCGAGTCTTCAGATGGACAAGTCTTTAAGGAGAATGTGTTTTCATTCTCCTGGTTAGATACCTAGGCAGGGAATTGCTAGATTGAGTGGTGGTTTCCTGTTTACCTTTTTGAGAAGCTGCCAAAATGTTTTCCAGAGTGGCTTCATGAAACTTTTTTCCCATGATCTTGTGTTTTTTAATAAAAACTAACGTGTTTTATTTTTCTCCACTCATGTTGATCTCTTTTATTCCTCCATGTTTCAATTAGTTTTAGCAAAGAAATGCATACATTTAGTTGAAAACATTCAGGGATATTATAAGATTTGCCAGCAATTGTTTTTGCACCTTTCCTTGTTGATAAAAAGGCCTTTTTAGGAATTTTTTGCTTAACGATAGAAATTGACTTGTTTTCACACCTTTTGGAAAATAATTGTCTACGCCAATTTAAATGTTATTGTTAAGGCAACAATTTATTAGGGAACATAGTCAAGCCCATTTAACAGATTTTCAGAGGAGACATGGGACCTTCAGTCAGCAGCAGTCACATCAGAAGTCCACGTATCTGACCATGTTCCTTTGGTAGAAGTTAAATCTATAAGGATAATTGCCTACTACAGAATATCATGTGCTCTTCCATAGCTGCAGTGAAATAAGAACCCTGATAGAGTTCCAAGAGTTTTCCATCTTGCAATAATCCCATCAGTGGAGACTGTTTTACTGGTGACAGAATTGAGGGAAAGAGTTGTTATTAATTTGTGTGAGATGACACAGCTAGTGAGAAGTCATACCAGTATTTGAACCCACATATATATTGATCCCAGAGCTAACTCTTACTCAGTATGTTATAGTGTCTGAAATGCTGTGGTACCAGAATCACAGTTGCTACCTTGGAGGCCACAACGCAACACTGGTGAGAAGCCCACTGTGTGTAGCTGTGCAGAGTGTTCACTGAACCCGGACTGAAAGGAGTCAAGGGCATCTGGTGTCCGTGTCATGCTTTGCACATCAGGCTGTGTGCAGCTGCAGCCACCCAGACGAAGGGGCCTCTTGCCTAATTCATAATAAGAGGCCCCGAAGGTGAGTGACATCCCTGGCCACTTTTATGTCTTTCTTCTCCTTCCCTAGTTTGGCGTTCCCAAGACTCTGCGAATCTCAGGACTCTGTACATCGCCAGAAGTAGGAAGAAAAATGAGCACGTTCCAGGTGAGTGGGACTTAACCTTTTTGCTGTTAAAACTCCTTCCCGCTACTCCAATTGAACACTTGGTTTTCTTTTTCTTGTGAAAACTCAAGGAGAACAGTAGACATTTGTGAACCTATTGTTTCCCAGGTGTTTGCTTTGTTTGTCTTTGGTTTACTTTGTATTTGTTTGTTTGTTTGTTTAGTTTTTCTATTATTTCATCTTTTTTTCTCAAAAATAAGAGGAAAAGGAGGAATAAGAATGAGCAGTTCTCACAGCTTAGTACTCCATTACTCAGTAATTAGCTGTTTGTATTTTTTCATATCCTTTTCCACCTGTACTTTTAGAAATTATTTGTGTTCATTATATACATCTAATTTTAAACTGTCCATTTTTCACTTACTGTTATGAAACAATCATTTTTTGTGGTTACTTTGTTTTCCAGTTGAATTGTTGCACCTTTGTATTTTTAACTACTTGATACTTTGGACATTTAAGTGGCTTAGGAATTCTTTTTTTTTTTTTTTTTTAATATTTTGTTGTTTTCTGTGAAGGTTTACAGAACAATTTAGGTTTCCATTCACCAATTTCTATACAAATTTTTCAGTGAAATTGGTTACATTCTTTATCTGTGAATATTCTCAATATTTGTGTTCTGTTTGTTCTGTTTCCATTAATCTAGTTTTCCTGTTGCCTTACATTCTCATCTTTGTTTTAAAGTAATTGTTTATAGTTCGATGCCATGTAGATAATTTTTTTTTTAAAGGAGCACAGTACTCATGGGTAATATTGTTTATTTTGTGAGTCAGTCTGTTATTTAGCTGAACGGTGACATTGGCTAGTTTTGCTGCTGGCTTTAAAGAGTATCTCAGGGCAATAGTCTTGGGAGTCTTCCAGTCCAGTAAGTCTGTTTTTTTTTGTTTTTTTTTTTAATTTAATGAATTTGAGTTTTTGTTTTACATTTTTCTTCCATTTTATCAGAGTTCATCTGTTGTGGCCCTTAACAGAAGGGTCAGTAGTGGTATCCGGGTACCATCTAGTTCTGGTCTCAGGGTAGATGAGACTGTGGTTTGTGTAGACTATTAGTCCTATAGACTAGTTTCTTTTTTGAGTCTTTGGTTTCCTTCTTTCTCGTTTGCTTCAGATGAGTAGAGACCAATAGTTGTATCCTGATGGCCAGAATTTGATTGTTTTAAATAAGACTACAATGAAATTGTTCTTGTTTAAAATATTTTTCCCTAAAACTCAATTCTGAGCAAATTCTCCTTTTCTTCAGCCACTGTACCACATGTCAAAAGTACTTTTTCATATGGCACATTGGCTGTTTAGTAGTGTGGTACAATGGATTGCTTTTGTGTGCCTTTCTCGCCATGGCCTGTAACTCCCACCCAAGTGATTGGGCAGTACCGTGATAGGGTAATTGTGGCCCACCAATGGGATTGGTCAGTTTTTCTATCCCACTGGGTTTGAAATGAGTCACCCCAGAGGTGGGAGAGAGAGGATCCCACCACTACCAAGGAAGAACAGCCAAGAGTGGAGATTGTGTCGTTTGGGCCTGGGATCCCTGCACTGAGAAGCTTCTGGAACCAAGAGACAGAGAGAGAGAGAGAGAGAGAGAGAGAGAGAGCAAGGTGTAACCCTAAAGACAGTGAGAAGCAGAGGCAGGAGAGACTTCTCAGTGGGCTTCCCGACACGTGGAGTGAGAAAGCGGCGTGCTTTTAGGCAGAGGGCTAGGGAGAGGTATGCCTGCGAGCACGGCTGGGAAGAGGCTGGCCTGATGGAAGAACTGTATCCTGAGTGTTCCTGAACCTGAATTATAACTGTTACTTCCCTAATAAACCCCATAATTGTGAAGATTGTCTGTGAGATCTGTGTGGCAATTACAATGAATTATCGAACCCAGCAGGGAAGTAGAGAGTGCCATGGGAGAGAAGGTTGGTGTCTGGTGTCAGAATTGGTAAAGATGGCAGAGAGAGGACGCGTGTCTGACCCCTGCCTCATAGGAATCAGCCTTGGGCTGTTGGTCTTGGTTCTCCTTATTCCTTGTGAAGTTAGAGGAGGTTGGACACTGCCCCCATGCCAGTTTTACAGGTAGATAGACTGTTCAAATATGGCAGAGTGCAACAGGGCCTATCTGCTGCTTCACACAAATATTGTTGGATGTTATCACTTAGGAAGGCCTGGATTTTGCTTTCCCATGCCAGAGTCATTCCTTATGTGTGTTTTATTTACTAATCTATTTTTTTTCCTTCATGTTTTATTTCATTTTCTCCAAGTACTACATAACCTTAGTTTAAAACATTCCAGGATAATACTAGAAGATTTGCCAGGCATTTGCATTCTGTCACTGCATTTACTTCTCAGAGCAGCTCAGTCAGGAGGTACTTGGTGTCTTCTTCTTTGTAAACATGTGAAATATGAGAAACCTGCTGAGATTCCCATGGGAAACCAAGGGTCAGGGGAGTTAGGCATTCTGCTCAGTGAAAGAGAGAGACGAGGAATCAGAAAGAGCTCAACTTGTAGGGACCTGCATCAAGTAGTGTGGGTGCCTAGAGTGGCGTCCTGAGTGATAATTTCCACAGGTGACGCTGCGCCTCCCCTGGCTCCTCCTCACTGTGCACCTCTTTTCTTCTGATGTCCACCTCTTCAAGTACACTAACGTGCTCAGAGCTCCATCCAGACAAGCCCAATGATTAGCCTGGTTGTCGTATAAAATTTTTAAATTTTTCCATGGGGGAAAAAACATTATACAATGTACCAGAAAAAATAACAGCTTGGGGTAGAAATATTTACAATATATATGCCAGAAAAAAATACAAATTTATTGTAGAGCTATTACAGGATCATAGTGTAAATAAAAATATCAGTGGGAATATAGGCAAAGGACATGAATAGACAAGTTCAAAAGGAGAAATAGAGATGGCTGATGAATATATGAAAACATCATGGTATTCATTTATAACTGAATAAATCTGAATTTTAAAAATGAATTGTCTTTCCTTATCAGATTATCAAAAATATTTTAAAATTTTTTAACTTGCTTTGGCATCTTATGTAGAGTCAGGGATACTTATACTTTATTGAAAGATAAGTGAAGAAGGAAGAAAATCTGGAATTATATGATAACAATTTTAAATGTGCTGATTTTTTGATATTTTCATTTTCGTTTGAAATTTCTCTTAAATAATCCGAGAGTTGTTGTTAGGTGCCGTCGAGTCGGTTCTGTCTCCTAGTGCCCCCGTGCACAACAGAAAGAAACACTGCCTGGTCCTGTGCTGTCCTCACAATCGTTGTTATGCTTGTGCCCACTGTTGCAGCCACTGTTTCAGTGCATCTTGTTGAGGGTCTTGCTCTTTTTCTCTGGCCCTCTACTTTTCCAAGCATGATGTCCTTCTCCAGGGCCTAATCTCTCCTGATAACATGTCTAAAGCATGTGAGACATAGGCTCGGATCCTTGTTCCTAAGGAGCATTATGGCTGTACTTCTGCCAAGACAGGTTTGTTCGTTCTTCTGACAGAGAGTAAGATCTACATAAAATGATATTTTTCATTTTTTAGAAATGATAAATATAGATCATCAGTTCTGTGGTGGAAATGATGTCTGACACCAGCCTCCTGGAATTAAGCCAAACTACACAGGTTAAGGCCAGTCCTCCGCAAGACTGCTCTTCCTTAAGACACTTACTGAAAACTTGGCAACAGCCTCACTTTTGACCAGCTAACTACAAATTCAGAGGTTCTCACTACTCTGTTGGGTTCACTAATTTGTTAAAATATCTTACAAAACTGAAGATAGACTATACTTTTAACAACAGTTCTGTTATAGCAAAAAGTTCTAAAGCAAACCCAGCCAAAGGGAGAGAGGCATAGGGTAAGGTCAGGACATGTCCTAGTCTGGAAGGTTCCCTTGTCCTCATGGACAGTTCACATGCCTGCCACATCAGTGTGTAACAATATTAAGAATATTGTCAACCAGGGAAGCTCACCTGTGTTTGGTGTCCAGAATGTTTATTGGGAGTTTATTACATAGGCATGATTGATTGAATCAAGGCCACATGATTGAACTCAAAATCAAAGTACCTTCGTGTGCCAGAATTTGGGCTGGTATCATCTGAGTCAAGCTCCAAACCTCTGATCACATGGTGGTCTTTCTCATGAGGCCAGCCCCCATCCTGAGTCATCGCATTAGCCTAAACTACCAGGTGTGGTTCGGGGGGACCATCAGGAATAATAAAGACACTCCAATACCATTTAAATTGCGAGTGTTTAGAGACCACTTCCCAGTGACAAAGGCCAACCAAATTCTTTGTTTCACACCTGGAGTAGTGTGCAGCCATGAACTGGGTTTAAATATATAACAAGTATGATGATAATAGTAATAATGTTCACTAAGCACTTAGTTCTGTTTTACACAGTGTTCCAAGTGATATGTGTGTATATCTGTATGTGTACATATATGTATATGTGTTTCCTTGTGTATCCTTGAAGGAAACTTGTATTGCACAAACTGTCGAACTGTTATATAAACAGGAGACTAAGATATGTAGGAGAACTTGTCCAAGGTCACCTGGCTAGTAAGGGACAGATCACTGTAATGTGCACTGAGGCATTGTAGGAAAGACTCAGTGCATTAAATGTTCGAATTCATGGATGTGATGTATTCCGTGAGAGTTGAGAGGATGTACTACATACCTGTCCAAAATAGGGTACCAAAAGCTTATTAGTTTGGCAAAATTAACGAAAAATGCTACCAGAGTCAGTGTGTATGATAGGAGGATGGGTGTTGCTATCTAATTCTATTGAAAATAGACCATCTTTTCTGAGGCAGTTGGCAGTATGAATGAAAAAGGAAACCATGTATGTCCCAGCATGCAGCATTTAGAGTTCTAGGAGTTTACTCTGAAGACGACTTTAAAAACCCAAGAATCTTGTTCCCTGAGGCACTTTGGGTGAAGCTAAGGAAAATCAGTGTATGGCAGTGGCAGCGTAGAAGGAGAAGGGCTGGGAAATCTATACATTGACTCATGTACCTGGAAATCTGGAAAAACTTCGCCTGTCCTCCCAACCTTTTCAAGTGAGTGATAGTTCCAAGACTGGGTATACTTGTGCTTGATGTTGTAGGAATCAGTGACATTCAAGGACGTGGCTGTGGTCTTCACTGAGGAGGAGCTTGGGCTGCTGAACTCTGCCCAGAAGAAGCTGTACCAAGATGTGATGGTTGAGAACTTCAGGAACCTGGTGTCAGTGGGTAAGGACAGCCTCTCTCTGTACTATCTTTATCTCCTCAGATTTTCAAAGATTTGAATGGTCTTGGAATGGTCACCTGAGTTTGGGGAACTGACTCTCCTACCAACAATTTTTTTATGAAATAAAACCCAGTGGAAAATATCAGGGTTATTTTACAAAGGTTAGTTTTAATGTTCACAGACCTCCAACCCTTTAAACATGATACATGGCAATTCCAACTAAAACCAAACCAGTTGTCATCAAGTCAATTTCGACTCATAGCGGCCTTGTAGGACAGAGTAGAACTGCGTGATAGGGTTCTGTCGTGGTTTGAATTACGTCCCCCAAAAAATGTGTGTATCAATTTGGCTAGGCCATGATTCCTGGT
>NW_004444152.1:2408611-2424973 GCF_000243295.1 Trichechus manatus latirostris
TGACACCCTGAATTTGGACTTTTAGCCTACTTTGACTATGAGGAAATAAACTTCTCTTCATTAAAACTATCCACTTGTGGTATTTCTGTTGTAGCAGCACTAGATAACTAAGACAGGTTCCAAGGATGTAATCTTCACAGAAGCAGACTACCACATCCTTCTTTTATGGAGCAGCTGGTAGGTTTGAACAGCCAACTTTTTGGATAGCAGCCGAGCACTTAATCATTGCACCGTTGGGGCTCCTGTATGTCACTTAGAAAGAGGGAAAAAGGCTTTCAGTGATGAAGACAGCAACCTAAAGGCAAAGGAATTCAGATCAGAACCAGCCACTGGAATCCTTGCAGATTATTGTCCGTTTCATTTACTTTCTGCCTCCCCTGTTGTCATTACCCTGATCGAAATTGCCAAACCTCTCTCCTGGATTATTGCAACAGCCCCTGTACTGATTGACCCCACTTGCACCCTTTCCCTCCTAAATTCTGTTTGCCATATAGCCACTGAAGTGACCTATGGGAAATGTAAGTCAAGTCAAGTCATTCCTCTACTCAAACCACTTGTAGTTTTTGTTAGATGCCTTTGAGTCAATTCCAATTCATAGTGACCCCATGTACAACAGAATGAAACACCGCCTGGTCCTGCGCCATCCTCACAATTGTTATGCTTGAGCCCATTTTTGCAGCCACTGTGTCAGCCCACCTTATTGAGGGTCTTCCTCTTTTTTGCTGACCCTCTACTTTACCAAGCATGATGTCCTTCTCCAGAGATTGATCCCTCCTGATAACGTATCCAAAGTATGTGAGACATAGTCTCACCATCATTGCATCCAAGGAGCATTCTGGTTGTACTTCTTCCAACACAGATTTGTTCCTTCTTTTGGCAGTCCATGGTATATTCAATATTCTTCGCCAACAACACAGTTCAAAAGCATCACATCTTCTTTGGTCTTCCTTATTTATGGTCCAACTTTCGTATGCATATAAGGCAGTTGAAAACACCATAGCTTGGGTCAGGCACACCTTAGTTTTCAAGGTTACGTCTTTACTTTTCAACACTTTAAAGAGGTCTTTTGCAGCAGATTTTTCCAATGCAATGCATCATTTGATTTCTTGACAGCTGCTTCCATGGGTGTTGATTGCGGATCCAAGTAAAATGAAATCCTTGACAACTTCAATATTTTCTCTGTTTATCATGATGTTGTTTATTGGTCCAGTTGTGAGGATTTTTGTTTTCTTAATGTTGAGGTGTAATCCATACAGAAGGCTGTGGTTTTTGATCTTCATCAGTAAGTTCTTCAAACCTCTTCACTTTCAGCAAACAAGGTCGTGTCATTTGCATAACACAGGTTGTTAATGAGTCTTCCTCCAATCCTGATGCCCCGTTCCTTATATAGACTAGCTTCTCAGAGTACTTGGTCAGCATACAGATTGAATAGGTGTAGTGAAAGGATACAACCCTGACGCACACCTTTCCTGACTTTAAACCACACAGTTCCCGCTTGTCCTGTGCAAATGACTGCCTCTTGATCGATATACAGGTTCCTCATGAGCACAATTAAGTGTTCTGGAATTCCCATTCTTTGCAGTGTTATCCATAGTTTGTTAGGATCCACAAAGTTGAATGCCTTTGTATAGTCAATAACATACAGGTAAACATCTTTCTGGTATTCTCTCCTTTCAGCCAGGATCCATCTAACATCACTTATGATATCCCAGGTTCCACTTCCTCTTCTGAATCCGACTTGAATTTCTGGTAGTTTCATGTCTATATAAAGTTGCAGCCGCTTTTGAATGATTTCAGCAAGATCTTGTGTGTGATATCAATGATATCGTTGGATAATTTCTGCATTTGGTTGAATCGCCTTTCTTGGGAATAAGCATAAATATGGATTTCTTCCAGTAGGTTGAGAAGGTAGCTGTCTTCCAAATTTCTTGGCATAGACGAGTGAGCACTTCCAGTGTTGCATCTGTTTGTTGAAATATCTCAATTGGTATTCTGTCCATTCCTGGAGCCTTGTTTTTCGCCAATGCCTTCAGTGCAGCTTGGACTTCTTTCTTCAGTACCATCAGTTCCTGATCTTATGCTGCCTCCTGAAATGGTTGAATGTCAACCAGTTCTTTTTGGTATAGTGACTCGAGTATTCTTTCCATCTTCTTTTGATGCTTGCTACGTCATTTAATATTTTCCCCGTAGAATCCTTCACTGTTGCATCCTGAGACTTGAATATTTTCTTAAGTTTTTTCAGCTTGAGAAATGCTGAGCATGTTTTTCCCTTTTGGGTTTCTATTTCCAGGTCTTTGCACATGTCATTATAATACTTTACTTTATCTTCTCCAGTTCCCCTTTGAAATCTTCTGTTCAGTTCTTTTACTTCATCATTTCTTCCATTTGCTTTAGCTACTTGACGTTCAAGAGCAAGTTTCAGAGTCTCTTCTGACATCCATTTTGGTCTTTTCTTTCTTTCCTGTCTTCTTAATGACCTCTTGCTTTCTTCATGTATGATGTCCTTGATGTCATTCCACAACTCATCTGGTCTTCGGTCATTAGTGTTCAATGTGTCAAATCGATTCTTGAGATGGTCTCTAAATTCAGGTGGGATATTCTCAAGGTTGTAATTTGGCTGTCATGGACTTCCTCTAATTTTCTTCAATTTCAACTTGAACTTGCATACGAGCAGTTGATGGTCTGTTTTGCAGTCGGCCCCTGGCCTTGTTCTGCCTGATGATATTGAGCTCTTCCATTGTCTCTTTCCACAAATGTAGTCAGTTTGATTCCTGTATATTCCATCTGGCAAGGTCCATGTGTATAGTCGCTGTTTATGTTGTTGAAAAAAGGTATTTGCAATGAAGAAGTCGTTGGTCTTGCAAAATTCTATCATGTGATCTCTGGCATCGTTTCTATCACCAAGACCATTATTTTCCAACTACTGATGCTTCTTCTTTGTTTCCTACTATTGCATGCCAATCACCAGTAGTTATCAATGCATGCTAATTACATGGTTGATCAATTTCAGACTGCAGAAATTGTTTAAAATCTTTAATTTATTCATCTTTGGCCTTAGTGTTTTGTGTATAAAATTGAATACTAGTTGAATTAACTGGTCTTCCTTGTAGGTATATGGATATTATTCTATCACTGACAGCATTGTACTTCAGGATAGATCTTGAAATGTTCTTTTTGGTGATGAATGCAATGCCATTCCTCTTCAAGTTGTCATTCCTGGTATAGTAGACAATATGATTGTCTAATTCAAAATGGCCAACCCAGTCCATTTCAGCTCACTAATGACTAGGATATTGATGTTTATGCATTCCATTTCATTTTTGACGATTTCCAGTTTTTCTAGATTCATACTTCGTACATTCCACATTCCAATTATTAATGGATGTTTGCAGCTGTTTCTTCTCATTTTGAGTCTTGCCACATCAGGAAACGAAGGTCCCAAAAGCTTGACTCCATTTGCATCATTAAGGTTGACTCTGCTTTGAGGAGGCAGCTCTTTCCCAGTTGTCTTTTGAGTGCCTTCCAGTCTGAGGGGCTCATCTTTCAGCACTATATCAGACAGTGTTCCGCTGCTATTCGTAAGGTTTTCACTGGTTAATTATTTTCCAAAGTAGACTGCTGGGTCCTTCTTCCAAGTCTGTCTTAGTCTGGAAGCTCAGCTGAAACCTGTCTGCTGTGGGTGATGTGCTGGTATTTGAATACTGGTCACATAGCTTCCAGCATCACAGCAACATGCAAGCCCCCATGTAGGGGTCAAAACACTTAGTGGTCTTATATTTCTTTGAGTGGTTCATAGAATCCTACATGGTCTGGTCTTCAGGCCCTACTTCCTCTTTGAATGCACTGTCTTATCTTTTTACTCTTATTCAGTGTGTACCTACCACATTGCGCTCCTTGTTTCTCAGATGTACCACAGATGTTGTATTACTCTCTCTCTTTTTTTTTTTTTTTTTGGTTTTAATGAAGAGAAGTTTATTTCCTCACAGTTAAAGTAGGCTAAAAGTCCAAATTCAGGGCGTCAGCTCCAGGGCAAGGCTTTTTCCTCTCTGTTGGCTTTCTTCTCTTCAGTGTTCCCCTGGACTAGGAGCTTCTCTGCACAGGGACCCCGGTCCAAAGGATGCACTCTGCTTCTGGCACTGCTTTCTTGATGGTATGAGGTCCCCCTGTCTCACTGCTCACTTCTGTCTTTTATATCTCAAGAGATTGCCTCAGGACACAATCCAGTCTTGTAGATCAGGTCCTACCTTTCTAACACAACTGCCACCCATCCTCTTTCATTAACATCATAGAGGCAGGTTAACAACATACAGGAAAATCACACAGTACCAGGAATCATGACCTAGCCAAATTGATACACACGTTTTTTGAGGGACGTAATTCAAACCATGACATTCCACCCTTTGGCCCCCAAAAAATCACATCCTTGCAACATGGAAAACATATTCACCCCATCATATCATAGTAAAAGTCTTAACTCCAACTCCAAAATCCAAAAATTCCTCTTCATCTGTGAAATCTAGAGTACGAGTTATCTGCTTCCAAAGGTACAATGGCAGAACAGGCACAAGCTAGACATTTCCATTATAAATGGGAGAAACTAGAGGAAAAGAAGTGATAACAGGCACCAAGCAAGTCAGCAGAACACAGTACATTAGCCTTCAAGGCTTTGAAAATAATCTTCTGTTCTCTGAGACAATTTACACAATAGCCCTGCCCTCCAGACTCTAGGTATTGGCCACAGTCTCTGGATTTTGAGTGGAGGCCCCTCGGCCCTGGGCTTCAGCTCTGCCTTCCAGGCCCACTGGGACAGCAACTCTGCTCCCTTGGCTTTAGGTGCACCATTCTCCTAGTCTATTGGAGTGACAACTCCACCCTTAGAAACACCAGAGGCCATGGCTCCACCCTTTGAAACCCCTGAGGTCATGGCCATACCTTTTGAGACTGAAGCAGCTCAGCTTCTTGTGTCCCTTGTCTCTTCAGCTTCTGCTTCCTATGGCCTCTCGGCCCTCGGGCCTCACGCCCACATCTTCCCTGCAGGGGCAAGTGTTCCAAAGCTCAGTAGCTCCACTGGTAAGTGCCCAGAGGCACCCCACTCCACCAGGAAGCCTCCTGCTCACAGGCATTCAGCTCTCTCGCTCCATGGGTTGGCTCCAGCGCCGTCTTTCACCGGTCTCCTGGTTCTGCTGCTGTAGGTTCTCTGCTGCTGCTGGTCCTCTGTCACTGCCACACATCTATCCATTCACAGTTTTAAAACCGCTTCCACATTTTAGGTATCTGTTAGAGCAGCACCCCACTCTCTTGGTACCAAATTCTGTCTTAGTCATCTAGTGCTGCTATAACAGAAACACCACTAATGGATGGTTTTAACCAAGAGAAGTTTATTGAGGCTAAAAGTCCAAATTCAGGGCGTCAGCTCCAGGGGAAGGCTTTTTCCTCTCTGTCGGCCCTCTCTTCAGTGTTCCCCCGGACTAGGAGCTTCCCAGCGCAGGGCCCCCAGTCCGAAGGATGCGCTCTGCTCCCGGTACTGTTTTCTTGATGGTATGAGGTCCCCTGTATTACTCTTATTGGTGCTGTAAATAATTACTGAAAACTTTGTGGCTTAAAACAACACAGGTTAATTATCTTATTGTTCTGTAGTTCGGAAGTCCAACATGGGTCTCACTGTGCTAAATCAGGATCTTAGCCAGGCTGCCTTCTTTCCTGAGGATGTAGGGAAAATCCATTTCCTTTCTTTTACAGCTTCTAAAAGCTGCCAAATTTCTTGTCTTGTGTCCCCAGTCATTCGGTTGCAAAGCCACCAACATTGCATCACTCTGACCATTCTGTAGTCACAGTTTCTTCTCACTGTCCTGCCTTGCTCTTCCACTTTTAAGGACCTTTTAAATATATTGAGTCCACCAGATTTTGTAGAATTATCTTACTATTTTAAGGTTAGCTGATTAGCAATTTAAATTCCATTTGTCACCTTAATTTCCTTTTGCCATGTATCCTAACATATTCTTTGTTTTAGGAATTTGGATTTGGAAATCTTTGTGGGACCATTATTCTGCCTACTGGATGCCTTTGCATCAGAACCGTTTACTTGCTCTCTCTTTGCCTGGAATAGCTTTACACCTAAAATCTTGCTCACCCCATTTCTTACTTCATTCGGGTCTCTGCTCTGTTTTAATATCGTAAGAGAAGCCTTGTCTGTCCACCCTATTTAAAATACTCCCCTCGCTTTACTTTCCTTGCCCTGTCTTATTTTTCACAGCTATCTTTTGTTTATCTGTTTATCACCTGTCACTCCTACTGGAATGTTATCTCCAAGAGTGAAAGACTTTTGTTTATTGCTGACTCCTCAGGACCTAGAATTGTCCTCATACATGGCAGATATTTGTACATATTTGTTGATGTAAGGAATTGAGTTAATGTACATAGGGACCTCTCTGTCTTCCTGAGTCAAGGAGATATCTGCTAGGTGATGCACAAACCAGAGTGAATGAGGCTGTTGCAGAAAAATTTGTGTCTTCTGATGAACGCCTAGCCAAGTTCTGCTTTCTTAGGTGCCCTTGTGGTGAGTGTGTGTGTGCACGCACACACTTGACCCATATCCTGGGATAACACTTCAGCATTGTGGTTGTGACTGTGCTGAGTAATGCACTTTCCCTGTGGCTTTCCTAGGGCCTTCCATAGGGGAGCATATTCACTTCTTGGACAGAATACTAGATTTTTATGTGAGGATTCTGATGTCTACTTGTGAGACAGGCCCTCCAAAAAGAAAAAAGAATCTCTTTCTTGAGGTCATAGACAATAACCAGGCAAGGTTAATATCCCTTAAAGATTTGACAGCTGCTGCCTATTTCCTCTTCCAAAGTCCACATCTCATATCACTACCCCTGGGTTTCCCCTTTCCTGTGCTGGAGGGGGCCAATTTAAGGTGAGAAGAACATGAGTCACATAACTTAGTGTTGCCTATATTTCTGATCATTTCAATGTTCAATTTGAATATTTTGCTTAATTAAGGACTTCATAACTTCCTAAAGCAAACTGTTCCAACATTTTCAAGCATAAGCCATAAGGTGTGTTTTGTTGTAACTAGTACAGACATTTCATGGGTGTGTACATTTATATGACTTCAAAAAGCATTTCCTGTAATGACATTTTTTTTGCTTGTGATTATGCTCTGGTATTTTCTGTTCTGTTTCTTTCTTTTTTAATACTTATAAGCCTTTAAGTTTATTTCATAGCCTACTAATGGGCTGCATTCTTCAATTTGAAAACTGTTGTGAGCAATTTATCTACATCCATTGATTTGCAATACTGTTTTGAAATACCGTAAAGCCTCAGAAGGAACCTGCGTATACGCCCTCGTGCTTTCTTTTCACTGAAGTGATTTTTGCTACCTTTGATTTTCTCCTCAGCAGCATCACTCTTGGTGGACCTTTGTGTCTGGTACAGCCTTTCAATTTCCCAGCAAAACTGCAGTTATTTGCTACTTTCCTCTTTTACAGAGCTTATGTGGAAAAGCCTTTTTGTTTCTATGACTTGACTTAAATGTTCAAAAAAAGGTCAAACAGGGATTTATTTATTCATTCAGCATGCACTTGTTGAATGCCCACTGTGTGTCATGCACTCTTCTGGACGTGGTTATAAAGCAGGAAATAGTATAAATACTTGCAGTGTAGTCAGAAAGACATACAATTAACAAAAATGACCTAGATAGAATGTCATATGGTAATAAATACTGTGTAGAATAGTCAAGAGGTATGGAAATTGCCAGAGGTGAATTGGCTGTGTACAGGGTTTATTATTTTACATTGAACTCATTAATGGGCTGACAGTTGAGCAGAGACCTCGAAGTAAGGAACCATCCATGGAAGTATCTTATCTCAATAGAGTTTCAGGCCAAATGTAACTCCCTTTATAGGATTGGCTTTCAGAAAATTCCACTGTGCGCTGTTCTTTTCTTTCTCCACAGCTCTGTGTCTGTTGTCAAAGATCAGGTTGTACTGGTTCAATAAATTATGAAAGTCTGAAACACTGTCAGGTTTCAGAATAGTATATGTCATCACTTCAACTTTTTTCCCCCTTTGTCCTCATGAAGGAATCTTCTCTGCTAAAGGAGCACTCTCCGCTTATATGCTGCATTTTAGTTAGTAAGGGATTGTGTGCTTTTCTGCCAAATCTGCAAGTCATTATGACCATTTGAGGGCCTCTCAGTTCTTTAGGCATTGGAGTAATTTTCCAATAAAATAACCCAAGATAGAGTTCTACACAAACTGATCACATGCCTGCTGAAACAAATGAGGTAGATTTTAGTTGACTATTCCTACAGGCAGAAAGTGACATTCTCCTTAAAAATTTCCTTCAAAAACCCATTGCCATCAAATCAATTCCAACTCATAGTGACACAACGTGACAGTGGAACTGCTCCATAGAATTTCCAAGGGTATAAATCATTACGGAAACAGACCACCACATCTTTCTCCAGCAGAGTGGCTGTGGGTTAGAACCTCCAACCTAATGGTTAACAGCCCAGTGCTTAACTGCTGTGCCACCGGGGCTCCTTCGTTAATTGAGAAGTTTACTGAAAAAAAAAATCTGAAATTTTGCAAACTTTTGATTCTGTTATTGCTTTTCCTTAAAGTTCTTATATACTAATTTTTTAAAAATTTTAATGCAGTGAAAATATACACAGGAAAGCATACACCTTGTTGACTCATTTTTGTTTTTCAACATATGATTTATCTAAGTGCCGTATTTACTATCCAGGATTCTACACTAACTGAAATTTAATACAAGTAGCAACAGGTTAACAATTTGTATAATATTACCAATTTTTAAAATTAAGGCTTTTATTGCTGAATTGTAGCTCACATAGTTGGCGTGTTGTCTAATGAGTGTTCTTAATGCTTGGTGGTTTGGAGGCCAGTGCATCTACTCTTGATTTTGATGGCATGTAAACCAGAAAATGTGATATGCAGTAGAGAAGATCAACTGAAACCTTCTCTGAGTTCAGTAATGTCTCATCTCTTATTTTAATGTGAAGTCTTGAAAGCCTCAACAAATCTTTCACCTGTCTATATTTCTGAATTCTCTGTCTTTACAGGAGGCAAGAACCCAAGGCAGATGGAGATTGTTCCACCAGCAGGAGCACACGAGGAGCTTTCCAGCTCACGTATCTGGCAACAAATTGCAAGTGACTTAACCAGGTGTCAAGATTCTGTGGTACATAGGTCTCAATTCTACAAACAAAGTGATTCACCCTCTCCTGTTGCTGGAAGACTATCTATTATTCACGCAGGAGAGAACATCTTCCAGTGTAAAGAGTGTACAAAAACCTTTAGTAATGTCTCCAGCTTTGAACTTCAGCAATTACACTCAGAAGTGAAGTCTCTCACCTGTAGTGAGTGTGGAAAAAGCTTCTGTTATGTTTCAGGTTGTCGTAATCATCAGAGAATTCACGTGGGAAAGAACTGCTATCAGCGTGATGAGTGTGGTAAGGTATTTAGTCAGCACTCACATCTACAAAGTCATCTGAATACCCCCACTGTATCGAAACTGTACAAATGTGAAGAATGTAGGAAACGCTTCAGACATAGAACGACGTTTAATGTTCATTGCAAAGGTCACACTGAAGGGAAACCTTATAATTGTGAGGTATGTGGGAGGGGTTTTATTAATCTTTTGCATTTTCAGGAACATCAGAGAAGCCACTCTAGGGAGAAAACATTCAAATGTGATACACGTGGTAAGAAATTTCATCATAGAGCAGCACTTAATACTCATTACATGGTCCATATGGGAGAGAAACCTTACAAATGTGAGGAGTGTGGGAAAAGCTTCGCTCGCAACTCTTATCTTTATATCCATCAGAGGGTTCACACAGGAGAAAAATCTAGTAAGTGTGAGGAATGTGGCAAGAGCTTCATTCATCCTCTGCAATTTCAGGCCCATCTGAGTGTTCACACTGGGGAGAAACCATACAAATGTAACATGTGTGGAAAAAGCTTCATTTACAGCTCAAATTTGCATTCCCATCAGGGGGTCCACACTGGAGAGAAACCATACGAATGTGGTGTGTGTGGGAGGGTTTTCAGTCAGAGTTCATATCTTAAAATCCATCAGAAGATCCATAATGTAGAGAAACCTTATAAGTGTGAGGAGTGTGGGCAGTGTTTCAATTGGAGTTCACGACTTCAAGTTCACCAGCTGATCCACACTGGTGAGAAACCATACAAATGTGAAGAGTGTGGAAAGGGCTTTAGGCAGGCTGGAAATCTTTTGACCCATCAGAGAGTCCACAGTGGATGGAAACCATTCAAATGTGTAGAGTGTGGGAAGTACTTCAGTAGTAGATCAAATCTTCACACTCATCGTAGAATCCACACAGGAGAGAAACCTTATAAATGTGAGGGGTGTGGGAAGGGCTTTAGGCAGGCCTCTTATCTTCAGGACCATCAGAGAGTCCACAGTGGAGAAAAACCATTCAAATGTGAAGAGTGTGGGAAGAGCTTCAAATGGATTGAGAATCTTAACACTCACCATAGGGTGCACACAGGAGAGAAACCATATAAGTGTGAGGAGTGTGGTAAGTACTTCACTCACGCCTCAAGTCTTCAACATCATGAGCGTGTCCACACTGGAGAGAAACCATATAAATGCGATGTGTGTGGTAAAGTCTTCAGTCGATCTTCCCAGCTACAAACTCACCAGAGAGTTCACACAGGGGAGAAACCCTATAAATGTGAGGAGTGTGGGAAGGGCTTCAGGCAGGCTTCACACCTTTTGCTTCATCAAAGGGTCCACAGTGGAGAAAAACCCTACAAATGTGAAGATTGTGGGAAAAGCTTCTGTCAGAATTCACACCTTCAAGCCCATCAAAGAGTCCATAATGAAGAAAAGCCATACAAATGTCAAGAGTGTGGCAAGGGCTTCAAATGGAGCAAAAATCTTAATACGCATCAGAGGGTTCACACAGGAGAGAAACCATATAAGTGTGGGAAGTGTGGTAAGTACTTCAGTCAGGCCTCAAGTCTTCAACAGCATGAACGTGTCCACACTGGAGATATACTGTACACATGTAATGTATGTGGTAAAGTCTTTAATCGATCTTCACAACTACAAAGTCACCAGAGAGTTCACACTGGGGAGAAACTTTAGTAGTGTGAGGTTTGTGATAAGGTTTTCAGTCAGAGATCAAATCTTACAGAATTCATGCTACTGATAAATTTTCTGAAGTTGGTGATACAGGTAAGACCATCAGAATCCTCACAGGAAACAATTTTGCAAAATGAATGTTTAAAAAATTATGTGCAACCAATAGAAGCCCTGGTGCGCAGTGTTTAAAGCACTTGGCTCCTAACCCCAAGGTTGGCAGTTAGAACCCGTCAGTGCTCCATAGGAGAAAGAGGTGGCATTCTGCTTCCGTAAAGTTTTACAGCCTTGGAGACCCTCTGGGGCAGTTCTACCCGGTCCTACGGGATTGCTATGAGTCAGAATTGACAGCAGTGGGTTTAATGGGTTTTATGTGCAGCCTAAATTCTTACAGTCATCAGGTCTCATAGAGGAGAAAACATTTGTTTTATTAAAGACTGACACTCAGCAAAGCCCACATCAGAGAACCTTTATAAGCGGTGAAGTAAGGCTTCAGTCAGAACTTTGGAATTTATGAGATAACACTCAAGAAATAGGGCCTGGGAAGAATAAGAGTTTGATCTGGTCTTTAGCAAAAGTATAATGATGGGTATACCAAAATCAATATCCGCTAGAATGTAAGCTCTGTGGTAGTAGGAACCTTGTTGGTTAGTTTTTATATGTATGCTTAATGCTTATATTTTAAATCAAAAAGAGACAATGTACGATATTTGAAAATTTAACCAGAAAGCATACCAGTAAAAATGAATACTCAAGAAAACAAACATGAGTTTAAATGTGGAAAACCACTCAATACTATAATCTGCAATATTGATAGAGTAGCTATGGATTCCAAAGAAGGCCTAGTTGCACAATGGTTAAGCACTCTACTGCTAAAGGTTGGCAGTTTGAATTCACCATTGGCTCCATGAGAGAAAAGCCCTGCCAATCTGCTCCCTTAAAGACCATAGCCTAAGAAACGCAATGGGGCAGTTCTACTCTGTCCTGTAGGGTCGTTATGAGTCTGAATTGTCTCACCAGCACACAACAACAACGTATTGCGATTGGCTCCTGTTCTCTCCGTAGTCTCTATTTTCAAGTTGGATCTTATTGTTTGGGTCTTTGTGTCCTGTTCAATCAGTCATATATAATATAAATTGAACTACTGTGATTTTACTGGCAGTAGTCTGAAAAATTGTTAACCTTGCAACAAGTCACTCCCTATTAAACAATTGAATGGGTATTCAATGATGTTAAGGCAGATATTTTCCATAACACTTTGAGAGTGTAAGTAGTGGTTACTTGTAAAAATGGCATGTTGTCAGACCTGTTCTAACTTCAGGAGGAGAGATAATCATCATCAGCCCAAGAATGATTCATATGAGGCGGAGGTCAGACATACTTCCATTCTCCAACGTTTTTACCTATTCTGACACCAGCTCTCCCTTGCATGGCACACACTGCTGCCTAGCTGGGGTCTATAATTCATTGCAGTGGCCACACAGAACTCACCATACTCATGAGTATGGGGTTTATTACAGATCAATTGGTTACAATCCAGGATCAGGATAAACTTGGAAGTAACAAGAACAACTCAGGATACTGTTCTTTTGTCAGTACAGCTGCTTCTTGGCTATTGCGACTGGGCAGCTGCTCTCAGTCTGACCTCTGCCGTGCTTGGCAAGTGTCACAAAGCACTTTGGCTCTGCCAACAGGTGCCCAGAGGCACCCACTCCACCATCAAGCCCTTTTCCTGAATGTACTCAACTGTCTTGCTCTGTGGGCTGGGAAGCCAACTGGACGTCTCACGCCAATGTCCTGTTTCTGCCGTTTCTCTGCTGCCGGACTCAACTATGCTTGCTGCTTCTTGCCATCTTGCACCATCTCCAATGTTACAGCTCTCTGTCTCCAGGGTCTCGGGAGGTTCTCAGTGCAGGGATCCTGGTGCAAAGGACGAACTCCACTCTTGGCTCCTCATCTGGATGGTAGTGATGTCCCCCTTCCCCAGCCTCAACAATTGGCTCCCTTTAGGCCTATCAGAATGGCAAAACTGACCAATCCCTTCTGAGGGTTTTGTGCTCTGTTTGCATTGTCCCACCACCACAAAGTTCCATGTTCTTTGCATTAGCAAAACTATCCAGTCCCCTTGGGGTCACAAGTGCCTTATTTGCACAGTCCCAACCAGTCATTTTGTGGGTGTTACAAGGCTGTGGTTAGAAGGCCATACAAAGTAATTGCCTGCACCACAAATTACCAATGACATTTTTTTTTTTTTTGGTCAACCTTTTAAATCCTTATTGATACCTTATTTTCTGCAGTTCATCTAGATCTGATGATTGTCTTCGCAATGCTGTAGCAGTATTTTTTTTTAACCAAAACTTCTGAGGTAGGGGTTATGCCATATTTGAAGCACATTAATACTGTCAAGTTCTCTACCCCATATTCTTCCCCCACACCATGAAAGAAATACCAAAAACAAACTTGTGAGAGTTTGATAATTGTATTAAATGTGTTCATTACATATAATGGGCTCTTTGATCTGAAAATCATGATAATTATAAAAAAAAATGAGTAACAGCAATATTTTCTTCAATGAAAATAGGTGTTCATCTACAGGAGTTTGAGTTTTGTTATACTTCTATAGCATGAAGCTGTTAAAACCACGGCATAGACATAATTACATGATAAGAACATTGGTTTTGGAAAATCAGATTGTAGCAGTCATAGTAGAAACAAACTCATAAATGTGTGTGTGTGTGCATGCATGAGGTAATTTTAAAGGGGATACTCACCCTTAGCTATTTTCTCTGGAAAGGAGTTTTTGTGTGTTATTTCCGTTTTATAATTCCATAAAGTATGTTTTAAATTTTCAGTGAATGTCAGTATTCCCAAAAGAGTACATCATGTACAATAGAATTTGAAATCCCTTATAGTTAGGACTCATAATACGCTTGTTCTCTGTTATCATACGACATAAAATCACAGTGAACAGGATTGCAAATCAATTTTTAAAAAGCAAAAATTTCCTGGTTGTTAACAAGAAGAAGGAAATCCTGGAGAGAATAGCAAAGTGAGTGTACATTTATGTTGAGATTTAAAAAAAAAAAAAAAGATTCCCTGAGGAAAAGTTTTATATAGGGAGGGAGTATATCAAGACAGTAGTGGACCCTTAGAGTGGAACCAGGAAGTACAAACAGCAGGTTTGAATGCCATTCCATGGTGATATTTTAAGTGTATTTGGTTAAAGGGCTTATACTTGCGTACCTAGTGCTGCCATAACAAATAAAACAAGTGACTGTTTTTAAAGAACAGAAGTTTATTTTCTCACAGTTCTGGAGGCAAAAGTTCCCAATTCAGAATGGCTTCAGGAGGTTAACCTTTTTGATTGTTCCATGAATTCTTTGGCATTTGTCTTTTATATGTCTCTTTGTCTAGTCTTCTCTCTTTATAACTCAGAATGATTAGGTTTAGACCTACTTTATGCTGGTATAACCCCATTAACAAACGGTCATGTTTACAGATATGGGGATTAGGATTAGTACATATTTGGGGGACACAATCTATAACACTCAGCAAAGTATATCTAGGAGGGTATCTTAGGTTGGGTTCTCTAGAAAAGCAAAACCAGTGAAGCTTATATATAGAGAGAAAGATTTATCTCAAGGAAATGGTGCATGCCGTTGTAGAGGCTTGCAAGTCCCAAGTCCGTGGATCAGGTGTCAGGCTGGAGGCTTCTCCTGACTCCTGTAGCTGCAGGGGCTGATGAACCCAAGATCCACAAATCAGGTTCCAGTCTGCTGGCTTACAGCTGCGAAGGCTGATGAAGATCTGCAGGCTACTGCCCAAGTCCCAGAACTGGAGGTCAGATGCTGACAGCCAAATGCAGGATCCAGAGCATAGCAAAAGCGAGCAAGCATTGCCAGAAAGTCCACTTATATTGGTTGCAGGCCACATCCCCAAGTAAACTCCCTTTCAACTGATTGGCGATTCAAGGCAGATCCCACCATGGAGATGATCACATTATATCAGATCTCATGGTGGAAGTGATTACATCACTATATGATTGCCAAACTACATCATGATTGCCCAACCACTGAGAATCGTGGGCCAGCCAAGCTGACACAGAGACAGGTTTCCATAATTGATTTTCCAGACCACACTTTCACAGAATTCAAGGTACTTAATAAGGTCTGTGCTGGTGATGCAGTGGTTAAAGTACTGAACTGCAAACTGAAAGGTCGGTGATTTGAAACCATCAGTGGTTCCTTGGGAGAAAGATGTGGCAGTCTACTTCCGTAAGGATTTAAAAAAAAAAAAAAAAAAAAAAACTGTTGCCACGGAGCCAATTCTGACTTATAGCGACCCTATAGGACAGAGTAGAATTGCCCCATAGGTTTTCCAAGGAGCAGCTGGTGGATCTGAACTGCTGACCTTTTTGGTTAGCAGCCAAGCTGTTAACCACTATGCCACCAGAGTTCCTGGTAAGTATTACAGCCTTCGAAACCCTATGGGGCAGTTCTACTTTCTCCTATAGGGTCGCATAAGTTGGAAGTGACTCTAAGACAGTGGGTTTTTTTTTTTTTTTTTTTTTTAATGCCGTCCCATTATGCGTGATGTGTCAGAGGTTCCTAAGATCACATCCGGGATCTGAGATTCACTAGGAGTACTCACAAGACAGTATATAGTTATATCCATGACTATATTACAGTGAAAGGATACAAAATAAAAAATGAGTAAAGGGAAAAAGCACGTGTGGTGAAGTTGAAACCAGGCACAAACTTCCAAGTTTGGAACACACATGACATTAAATTCCTTCAGCGTCCATATGTAGCAATCTAAAATAGCTACTAGGGAAGCTCGTTACAGACACAGTGCCCAAGTCTTCTTTTGGGTGCTGGTCATGAAGGCACACGCTGTTTAGCATATATCAAAATTTCAGACTCCAAGAAGGAAAGAAGGTATTCGGCATTAACCAAATTATTTGTACAAATAGTTTGAGTATATTGAGGATTCCTCAAAGATGAATACATTCTATCTGTGCATAGTAGCTTCAGCTCATACAGGAGAATTCCAACTTGCCCTTTTTGTCAAGTGCCCTATGGATTTTGAGCAATCCCCACTATCACATACACCGGTTACTTACAATAAATCTCTCTTTTTTTTTTTTTTTTTAATATTTTATTGTACTTCAGGTGAAGGCTTACAGAACAGATAGTTTCTCATGTAACAGTAACACACATGCTG
>NW_004444152.1:2426260-2452752 GCF_000243295.1 Trichechus manatus latirostris
GGGTTTTCTATGTATAGTATCATATCATCTGCAAACAGGGAGAGTTTAACTTCTTCATTACCAATTTGGATGCCCTTTATTTCTTTCTCTTGCCTTACAATAAATCTCTTTATATCTCTTACTGATTTTCTTTCTCTGGTTGAACACTTAAAGGATACAGATTTTGGTACTGAGAGTAGATTTAGAGGAATAGGATCTTAACGATAAATTTTCTGATTTTTTTTATTCATACATTTGCTGAATGTGTGATGTATTTATTTTGGTAATATATCTATTGTTGGAACCATAGGGTTATAGGGTAAAAATACATTCCACTTTAGTAGACATTGCAAATAGAATTCCAAATTTTTTATACCAATTTACTCTCCCACCAGTGGAGAAGGACATCATGCTTGGTAAAGTAGAGAGTCAGCGAAAAAGAGGAAGACCCTCAATGAGATGGATTGACACAGTGGCTGCAACAATGGGCTCAAGCATAATAACGGTAATGAGGATGGCACAGGACTGGACAGTGTTTCATTCTGTTGTACATATGGTCGCTATGAGTCAGAACCAACTCAATGGCACCTAACAACAACCACCACCAGTGGTGTGCGAATGTTGGCATATTTGTCAACATTTTTTTTTTCAGTCTTTTTAATGTTAGCCTTTATAGTCAGAATGTCGTGGTATTGGCTACTCTGACATCCTCTTTCTGAGCTCTTTTGTCAGGTATGTGCCCATTTTTCTGTTGGGTTTCTTGTCTTTTTTCTTATTGATTGGAGTACTTATCTGCAAATGAGTATTATGTTTGGTACATAATTTAAAAAATCTCTCACGTTTTGCCTTTTCACTCTATAATTGGTGTTTTGATGAACAGAGGTTCTTAACTTGAAAATAGCCAAACATTTCCATTTTTTATTTCATACTTTGTGGGGGTTTTTGGTCTTGTTTAAGAAATTTTTCCTACTCCAAGGTAACAAAGCTGTTCTTTATGCTTCTTTCCTAAAAGCGTCATTGTTTCAATTTTCAGATTTAAATCTTCAGTCCTTTTGTATTTTATTTGTGTTCTGTGAGATAATGACTAATATTGTTTTCCCTATGGGTATCTAGTTGATCCTGAACAATATATAGAAAAGACCTCTTTCCCTTCTCTACTGCACGGTTTTCTTTTCACACATCAAGTTAAAGTGTCTATTTTTATCTAGATTTTTATGTTTATTCCCTTATTTGTCTATCCTTTAGAAAACTCTGCAACGTATCTATCTATTACTGTATATCTCCCATTCTTCTTTCAGATTATACTGGCTCTTCTTAGCGCTTTGCTTTTCTACATAACTTTTATAACCATCTTATCAATATCTTGTGAAAAAACATGCTGGTATTTGTGATCATTAAGGTTGTGTGTCAACTTGGCTGGGCCATGATTCTCAGTGGTTTGGCAGTTGTGATAAAGTTTGTCAGTCATATAATGATGTGATCACCTCCATGATGAGATCTGATATAATGTGATCACCTCCATGATGGAATCTGCCTTGAGTAGGCAATCAGTTGAAAGGCAGTTTCCTTGGGGGTGTAGACTGCATCCAATAAGTGGACTTTCTGGCAAGGCTCTTGGGCTTTTGCTCACACTGGATCCTGCAGCTGGTTCCTGTTTGTCTAGCAGTTTACCTGCTGTCTTGCCTGCTGATCTTTGGATTCATCGATTTTTGCAGCCTGTGAACCACAGCCCTGCTGTCTGACTTGCTGATCTTGGGTTCACCAACCCTTGCAGCTACATGAATCTAGAGAAGCCTCCAGCCTAAACTATGCTCCAGCCTCTACAACAGCGTGACCCATTTCCTTAGTATAAATCTCTCTATATATATTTATATGCTTTACTGGTTTTGCTTCTCTAGAGAACCCAGCCTAAAACATTTGGTACCAGGAATGGTTCCAGAAAAACGAAATTGTAAGAATGAGTTATCTAAATTGGTTTTCAAGTCTAGTTAGTCTTAAAGATGTTGATAAGTCTGCTTCCAGTAGTAAAGAGGGTACTGCTAATCCATGGTGTGATGTGGCAATAGAAATACATAAAATATCACCACCAATAGATCAGGTATTGGTGAAAGGCGAGGGTCTGGGTGATTGCATGTTTGTGACCTTTCTACAATTTTGTCAATACAAGAAGTATAAGGAACCTGGTTGGTTGTCCTACTTTTGCTAGACAAACTGGTGAAAAAGATGAGCTCAGAGCTTTGGAGTCAAAGCTCAAGTGCAACATAAATGACATCAAAGTTTCCACTTGTGCCTTGAAAGAAAGCCTTATTTCTTGTAGTAACAGAGCTGATATTGATGAAAACCAAACCCAGAGTCTTATTGTAACCGTGGCTGAATTATAATGCCAACTGAATTCCCAACCTCGAGTGGTGTCTGAAGTTAAAGCAAGGGCATTGATTGGGAAGAAATGGGATCCTGAAACTTGGGATGAGGACATATGGGGAGATAATCAGGAAGCTGGGGACATTGAGCCCCTAAGTTCCATTGACTCACCCCTGCCAACAGAATCAGCCCTCTCCCGTCTGAAGAGATTACTCCATCTTTGTCTGCTAAGCCACCCTCACCAGTAAAACCATTAGCCCTTACACCCTCATCTGATGAAATTAACCCAGCTGTGTCTACAGAGCCTTTGAGTCATTGGTTGGGGTATAGCCTGAGGCAGACATCTTACAAGACAATGTTGAATGTTCTCATAACACATCCCCACCATCTATTTTGGCTTCTAGACCTATAACTAGACTTAAGTCCCAGTGATCCCTAAAAGGTGAGGTACAAATTGTGACCCAGGAGGAGGTACATTATATGCCAAAAGAACTGCCTGCCTTCTAATGTATACAAAAAGAAATCTCAGGAATATGTGTGGGAACAGTTATTAAGAGTGTGTGATAGTGGTGCAAGGAACATAAAGAATGATCAGTTTTAGTTTATTGATATGGGCCCACTAAGCACAAATTCTTCCTTCAATGTTTCAGATCGAAGGGCGAGGAAAGGATCTAATGTTTATTTTGTTGGGTCGCTGAAGCATGGATTATCCGATACACTGCCAACTTGGCCTACACTAAATCAGGTTGAATTACCAGACCTGCCTTGGTCTACTGTAGAAGAAGATATCCAAACGTTTAGGAAAATTAGCATGTTAAGTGGATTTATCAGGTTAGACCCACAGACCCACATATGGAGTGCCCAGAGGACATAACTTTTACCACAATGGTGAGGAAAAAATCTGTGAAGGGAGCCTCAGCATCCTAGAAGACTACTGTGATTGCTATTTTATGTAAGTCAGATTTGACAGTGGGAAATGCCCTAACTGAATTAAGACACATAACTACATTGGGACTGATGGGACCCCATTGTCGTAGGGACCAAGTGGCGGTGCTCAATCGATAAAGACAAGGTGGACGTAGTTACAATAATCGACAGTGGAGTCAAAGCAGTAATCAGAATAATCTGACTCATATGGACTTATGGCATTGGCTACTTAGTCATGATGTCCTCAGAAGAGAAATAGATAGGAAATCTACTAAGTATTTACTTGATCTATACAAGCAGATGAATTCTAGGTCAAGTGAACAGCAGTCTAACTCGAATCGCCAGAATAGATAGTCACAGCCCCTCACTCAATTGCCAGACTTGAGCGAGTTTAAAGACCCACAACCCCTTGAATGAAGGGGAGGCCATGTCTTCTCTAGAAAAGACTCCAGCACATTGCCAAAAATTTATACTGTTAATCTTTCTCCCAGCCTTCCTCAAAGGGATCTATGGCCTTTTGGGGAGTGACTGTTCACTGGGGAAAAGGAAATAATCAGACTTTTCAGGAATTACTGGATACTGGCTCTGAACTGACACTAATTCCAGGAGACCCAAAACATCACTGTGGCCCACCAGTCAGAGTGTGGGCATAAGGAGGTCAGGTTATTAATAGAGTCTTAGCTCATGTCTGTCTCATAGTAGGTCCAGTGTGTCCCCAAACCCATCCTGTAGTGATTTTCCCAGTTCCAGAAGGCATAATTGGAATAGATTTACTCAGCAACTGGCAGAACCCCCACCTTGGATCCCTGACTATTGGCGTAAGGGCTATTACGGTAGGAAAAGCCAAGTGGAAGCCATTAGAACTTCCCCTACCTAGGAAAATAGTAAACCAAAAGCAATACCGCATCCCTGGAGGGATTGAAGAGATTACTGTCACCATCAAGGACTTGAAGGATGCAGGGGTGGTGATTCCCACTACATCCCCACTCAACTGCCAATTTGGCCTGTGCAAAAAACAGATGGATCTTGGAGAATGACAGTGGATTATCAAAAACTTAAGCAGGTGATGACTCCAATTGCATCTGCTGTTCCAGAGGTAGTTTCACTACTTGAGCAAATTAATACATCTCCTGGTACCTGCTATGCAGCTATTGATCTGGCTAATGCCTTTTTCTCCACACCTGTTTCAAAGAACCATCAGAAGCACTTTGCCTTTAGCTGACAACGCCAGCAAGACACCTTCAGTTTTCTACCTCAGAACTACATCAACTCTCCAGCCCTATGTCATAATTTAGTCCACAGGGAACTTGATCACCTTTCCTTTCCACAAGACGTCACACTGGTCCATTACATTGATGACATTATGCTGTTTGGACCTAGTAAGGAAGAAATGTCAATGACTTTAAATTTATTGGTGAAACATTTGCATGCTAGAGGGTGGGAAGTTACTCCCACAAAAATTCAGGTGCCTTCCACCTCAGTAAAATTTCTAGGCATCCAGTGGTGTGGGGCATGTCGAGATATTCCTTCTAAAGTGAAGGATAAATTATTGCATCTGGCTCCTCCCTCAACTAAAAAGAAGGCACAATGTCTAGTGGGCCTGTTTGGATTTTGGAGGCAGCATATTCTTCATCTGGGTGTGCTACTCCGGCCTGTTTATCAAGTTGCTCAGAATGCTGCTGGTTGTGAGTGGGACCCAGAACAAGAGAAGGTTCTGCAACAGGTTCAGGCTGCCATGCAAGCAGCTCTACTCCTCGGACCATATGAACCAGCTGATCCAATGGTGCTTGAAGTGTCAGTGGCAGGTAGAGATGCTGTTTGGAGTCTTTGGCAGGCCCCTATTGGTGAATCACAGTGCAGACTCTTAGGATTTTGGAGCAAAGCCCTGCCGTTCCTCTGCAGATAACTACTCTCCTTTCGAGAAACTGCTTTTGACTTGTTACTGAGCCTTAGTAGAGACAGAATACTTAACCATGGGACACCAAGTCACCATGTGGCTGGAGCTGCCCATCATGAACTGGGTGTTGTCTGACCCACAGAATCATAAAGTTGGACATGCACAGCAGCACTCCATCATTAAATGGAAGTGGTATATACGAGACTGGGCCAGAGCAGGACCTGAAGGCACAAGTAAGTTGCATGAGGAAGTGGCCCAAATGCCCATGGTCTCCACTCCTGTCACAGTACCTTCCATCTCCTAGTCTGCATCTATGGCCTCATGGGGAGTTCCTTATGATCAGTTGACTTAGGAAGAGAAAACTCATGCCTGGTTTACAGACGGTTCTGTACAATATGCAAGCACCACTCAAAAGTGGACAGCCACAGCACTACAGCCTGTTTTTGGTACCTCCCTGAAGGACGGTGGTGAAGGGAAATCCTCTCAATGGGCAGAACTTCACGCAGTGCACCTGGTTGTTCACTTTGCTTGGAAGGAGAAATGGCCAGATGTGTGATTGTATACTGATTCATGGACTGTGGCCAATGGTTTGGCTGGATGGTCAGGTACTTCGAAGGAACATGATTGAAAAATCGGAGACAAGGAGGTATGGGGAAGACATTTCTAGACAGACCTCTCTGAATGGGCCAAAGAAGTGAAGATATTTGTGTCCCATGTGAATGCTTACCAAAAGGTTACCTCAGCAGAGGAGGATTTTAACAATCAAGTGGATAGAATGACGAGTTCTGTGGAAGCCAGTCATCCTCTTTCCCCAGCGACTCCTGTCATTCCCCAATGGGCTCATGAACAAAGCAGCCATGGTGGCAGGGATGTCAGTTATGCATGGGCTCAGTAACAGGGACTTCCACTCACCAAGGCCAACTTGGCTACAGCCACTGCTGAGTGTCAAATCTGCCAGCAGCAGAGACCAACACTGAGTCCCTGATATGACATCATTTCTCAAGAAGATAGGTCAACAACCTGGTGGCAGGTAGATTACATTGGACCACTTCCGTCATGGAAAGGGCAGCTGTTCTTATTGGAGTAGACACTTACTCTGGGTACGAGTTTGCCTTCCGTGCATGCAGTGCTTCTGCCAGAACTACCATCCGTGGACTTACCGAATGCCTTATCCATTGTCATGGCATCCCACACAGCATTGCTTCAGATCAAGGGACCCACTTCACAGCAAATGAAGTGTGGCAATGAGCCCATGCTCACGGAATTCACTGGTCTTAGCCATGTTCCCTGTCATCCTGAAGGAGCTGGCTTGATAGAACAATAGAATGCCCTTCTAAAGATATAATTACAGTACCAGGTGTGTGACAATACCTTGCAGGGTTAGGGCAATGTTATCCAGGAGGCTGTATATGCTGTAAACCAGTGTCCAACTATGGTGCTGTTTCTCCCATAGCCAGGATTCATGGGTCCAGGAATCAAGAGGTGGAAATGGGAATGGCACCACTCACTATTACCCCTTGAAACCCACTCAAAAAGTTTTTGCTTCCAGTTCCCGTGACCTTATGCTCTGCGGGTCTGGAGGTCTTAGTTCCAAACTGAAGAATGCTCTCGCTCAGAAGACACGACAATGATTCCATTGAACTGGAAGTTAAGTATGTCTGTCTGCCACTTCGAGCTCCTCATACCTCTGGCTTAACAGGCAAAGAAGGGAGTTACTGTATTGGCTGGTTATGGAGGGGAACTTGGATTGATATTACATAATGAAGGTAAAGAAGAGTATGTCTGGAATACAGGAGATCTCTTAGGACATCTCTTAGTACTACCATACCCTGTGATTAAAGTCAATGGAAAACTACAGCAGCCCAATTCTGACATGACTACTAACGACCCAGACCCTTCAGGAATGAAGTTTTGGGTTATGCCACTAGGCAAGAAACCACAACCAGAAGAGGTGTTTGCTGAGAGCAAAGGGAATACGGAATGGGTGGTGAAAGAAGGTAGTTCTAATACCAGTTACGCCCACATGACTAGATGCAGAAAAGTGGACTGTAATTGTTACGAGTATTTCTTGTATTTGTGCATCAAATATTTTTATTTTCTGCACTTATCAAATATAAGATGTAAACCAGATAGTGCGTGTTTGGTTGTACACATGTTAGTTATATCATGTTAGGTGCAAGTGTGACTTTGTAATTGTCTTATTTAGAGATTGTGTATGATTTAAGTAGATGTGTACAGGTGCCAAGTTGACAAGGGGTGGGCTGTGATGGTTGAGGTTGTGTGTCAGCTTGGCTGGGGCATGATTCTCAGTGGTTTGGCAGTTATGTAATGGTGTAGTTTTGCAAGTATGTAATTATATATACATATAATTTTATATATATGTGTATACATAATTATATATATATATAATTCACTGCCTTTGGTTCTCTAGAGAACCCAGCCTAAGACATGAGGTTTTTAGGGAAGTAATGGGTTACAATGCAGGATCAGGATAAACTTGAAAGTGACAGGAACAACTAAGAATACAGTCCTTTGATCAGGACAGCTGCTTCTTGGCTATTGCTGCTGAGCGTCTGCTCTTGTCCTTACCTTTGTCTTACCTGGGAAATGTTACCAAGCTCTTTAGCTCAGGCAACAAGTTCCCAGAGGCACCCTACTCCGACAGCAAGCCTTCTGCCTTAAGGAGCTTGGCTCTCTCACTCTATGGGCCAGCATGCCCAGTATAGTGACCTCCTCACTTTGTGGGCAGGGAAGCCCACCAAATGTCGCATGCCATTCTCCTGGTTCTGCTGCCAGTGTTTCTCTGCTGCTGGACGCTACCACGCTTGCTGCTGCTTCTTGCCATCTCTTGCCATGTCCAGTATTACAGCTCTCTCTGTCTCCTGGGTCCAGGAAGTTCTCAGTACAGGGATCCTAGGTCCAAAGTATGCACTCTGCTCCTGGCTCCTCTTCTTGATGGTAGTGAGGTTCCCACACCCCGTCCTCTGGGATTGACTCCCTTTAAGCCTAGCAGGATGGCAAAACTGACCAATTCCCTACCAGGGTTCTAAGCACCTTATTGCATGCTCCCACCCCTGCAAGTGTTCCATACACCTTATTTGCATTAGGAAAACTGTCCAATCCCCTTGGTGGGCCACAAGCACCTTATTTGCACAGTTCCACCCAATCATTTTGTGGGAATTACAAGACCATGGCTAGAAGGGCCACATAAAGTAATTCATTGCACTGCATTACCAAGGACAATTTTTTTTGTGTCAACCTTTCATTGATCATTGATATCTGATTGTCTGCATTTTCATCCAGATTTGGCATGATTGTCTTCTAGTTGCTGTAGCTTCTTTTTTTTTAACCAAAACTTCTGAGGGAGGGGCTATGCTATATTTTAAGGACATTAATACTGTAAAGTTCTCTACCCTATATTCTTCCCCTACACAATGAAACAAATACCAAAAACAAACAAATTTGAGGAGTTTTGTAATTGTATCAAATATGTTCATTATTGGGTCTTGTTCCGTGATCTAGGCTGTCTACTTCCGTCGCCATTTTCTTTTTGTTCACATCGGTGTATGTGAAGTTTGAAGTCACCCGCTGGTGTACTTGTTCAATGATCGGGAGGTGCACACTTAAGTTGATTTGTGTGTATCCACAGGGCAATGCCATTGAGTTTGGCTATGTACTGGTTGGTCAAGAATACCTGAAATAGTCCCCTCCAGTAAGTTTCTAAGGCTTTGAAGCTGAAACTCTTCCAGTAGACTTCTGGTTGCAGGCCATGATCAGAGAAGTCAGAAGCCTCAAGATGTATGTCTAGAAAGATTGTTCAACCTGTGAGACACAAGCTTGAGAATAGGCCATCAATCCCTTGCAATGCTTACGGATATCTGCATTAACAATGTGTGGATTAATGAATGTAATGTGACTTACGAGGATAGGTCTTCCACCGACTATTTCATAGGGAGACATCTTGTGTTTTCCAAATGGAGAGGATCTAAGATTTAATAACACCAAAGGAAGTACTTTAGGCCATGGCAGTTCTAGGTTCTCAGTTAATTTGGCTAATAGTTGTTTAACAATTCCACTGGTATGTTCTACTAATCCAAAGGACTGGGGTGATAAGGAGTATGCAAAAATTAAGTGATTGGAAAGATTTTTGTAAATTTCTTTAATAAGCTGTCAGTAAATTGTGTTCCTTTGTTGACACTATATAATGATTAAAGGATCACTACATCAGGAGGACATAACTATAATAAATATTTATACACCCAATGACAGGGCTCCAAAATACATAAAACAAACTCTAATAGCATTGGAAAGAGAGATAGACAGCTCCACAATAATAGTAGGAGACTTCAACACACCACTTCCAATGAAGAACAGAACATCCAGAAAGAAGCTCAATAAAGACACGGAAGATCTAAATGCTACAATCAACCAACTTGATTTAATGGACATATACAGAACACTCCACCCAACAGCAGCCAAATATACTTTCTTTTCCAACGCACATGGAACATTCTCCAGAATAGACCACTTATTAGGCCATAAAGCAAGCCTTAACAGAATCCAAAGCATTGAAATATTACGAAGCATCTTTTCTGACCATAAAGCCATAAAAATAGAAATCAATAACAGAAAAAGCAAGGAAAAAAAATCAAACACATGGAAACTGAACAACACCTTGCTCAAAAACTACTGGGTTATAGAAGAGATTAAGGATGGAATAAAGAAATTCATAGATTCAAACGAGAATGACAACATATCCTACCAGAACCTTTGGGACACAGCAAAAGCAGTGCTCAGAGGTCGGTTTTTAGCAATAAATGCACACATCCAAAAAGAAGAAAGAGCCAAAATCAAAACATTAACCATACACCTTGAACAAGTAGAAAGAGAGCAGCAAAAGAAGCCCTCGGGTGCCAGAAGAAAGGAAATGTGTTCCTTTGTCACTGTTAAGTGTGGTTGGAGTATCCCATGATGGTATGATATTCTCTAGAACCTTCTCAGCAACAAAGATGGCAGTTGCTTGAAAAGCAGGATAAAATTCATCCCAATGAGAGTACATACAAATCATTACTAAGACAAATTTATATCCCATAGAGGGAGTAAGTTGAATTAAATCTATCTGCCATTCCAACACTGAACAAAAAGAAAAAAGAAAAAAAAGCTTAACATAACATTACACTTCCCATAACAATGTCAGCAGTGGATTCAACCGGTATGGCACTAGGTGCAACTGCTCTCAAGCAAGGTGGATAGCCTCTGGCTACAGGATCTAACAAAGGTTATAATAACCAATAGGTATCTGCTAATTTCCATGTGATTGAGTAAGGACTCCTAAGGCATTTCTGTTTCTTTCATGAATAAATAATGAAAAATGTCTTAGCTAGGTAGTCTTAAAGCACGGGGATTGGTTAGAGTCCTCTTAAGTTCATGGAAAAGTTCTATTTGCTCAGGAGTCCATTGCAGAGGCTCTGGACTCTCTATTTTAGGCAAATCATAGAGTGTTTGAGCAATTAAAGAAAAGTTTGGAATCTAGGCCTAAAAAACCTCTAAACTTTTTTTTTCCTTCTTTTTTTTTTGTATTTGTCAAGAGATGGCTACAAATGGTTAGAAGTCTTTGTGGATCTAACTGGATCCCCTGTGAAGTTAAAATATGTCCTAAATGTTTAACTTGGGTTTTAACAAATTGAAATTTATCTTTAGAGGCTTTATGCCCCCTAGGGGCCAAATAATTTAGCAGATACATAGAATCTTCTTCACATTCTGAGGGATTCCTGGAACAAAGTAAGAAATCATCAACACATTGAATGAGGATAGAATTATTTAGAAACATTAAGTCCTCTGAATCAGCTTTTAAGACTTTGGAGAAATATCTGCAAGATTCAGTAAAGCCCTGAGGCATGATGGGCCAGGTGTATTAGTGTCCATCCGAAGTGAAGGCCAATCAATACTGACTGTCACTGTGGTCCGGGATACTAAATAAAGCATTACATAGGGACACTACAGTAAACACCTTAGCCTCAGGAGGTATTTCAGACAACAGAAGATTAGGATTTAGAACTACTGGAAATTGGGGAATTACCAGATGAATGATGGCCCTAAGATCTTGAACAAATCTACTCTTTCCATTAGGTTTCTTAACTAGAAGAACTGGGGTATTACATGGGCTGGTGCAAGGTATTATTAGCCCTTTATTAATTAACTCCTCAACTACAGTGGTTAACCCGTGAATTGCCTCTTGTCTTAGAGGATATTGAGAAATCCTGGGAAGTGGTTTCATTGGGTCAACCTGAACTTTAATTTGTTGTCCACTATGTACTCTTCCCACATCTGTGGAGGAAGAAGCCCATAAGGTTGAGGACACAAAGGATAACAATGGGTGCTCTTTTTCTAAAGTAGAGGTATCCTTATGTATTTTTAAAGCTGCTAAGTGACATGAGAGGTGTATTTTGTGTCTCTCCTGATCCAACTACCACATGGATTAACTGACACAGATTAACCAGACACAGTTGGTAAACCTGAATTAAAATCTAGAATTCCTCTTTAAATTTTTGAGGATCCTGGAAATTTAAAATTTAAATTTTTAAGGGTTTTGGAAACTCCTTAGTTATTGCTCTTAATTCAGCTTTAGACCAGGGACAGAAAGTAATTACAGGTTTGTTTTTTTTTTCCTCTTGCCCTTCGACTAGTTTGACCTTAAAGGTCATCTGAGACACTAGAGGAGGTTTAGGGTCAAGAAGGAGATCATCATTTGCTAATGGCATTTCAGACAGAGCAGGATCCTTTCCGGGATACAGAGAGTTGTTGTTGTTAGGTGTTGTTGTTGTTAGGTGATGTTGAATTGATTCTAACTCATAGCAACCCTATGTACAACAGAATGAAACACTGCCCTACACTGTGCCATGCTCACAATCGTTGCTATGTTTGAGCCCATATTAGCAGCTATGGTGTCAAACCATCTCACTGAGACTCTTCCTATTTTTTGCTGACCCTCTATTTTACCAAGCTTGAAGTCCTTCTCCAGGGACTTGTCCCTCCTGATAACATGTCCAAAGTAGATAAGATGAAATCTCGACATCCTCCCTTCTAAAAAACATTTTGGCCGTACTTCTTTTGAGACAGATGTGTTTGTTTTTCTTGAAGTCCATGGTTTATTCAACATTCTTTTCTAATACCATAATTCAAATGCATCAATTCTTCTTCAGACTTCCTTATGTATTGTCCAGAGAGAGAGAGTAGGGTACAAAGAGAGGAGGAGCAGTGGAGTAGGAAAGTGTGGACTCAAGTACTGTCTTGCGTGTTTCCTCCTTAAGATACTTATTAATCTTGGTTAATTTGGATACTGTGTCTTGTGAAGAAGCCCGTTTGAATCAATAAGACGTTTAGAAGCTTCTAAATTCCAGTCAAAATAAGCGTCCGAAGCTTTTTGCTTGGTCCTATAGTTCCGTAATTTAGGTCTCAAGTATACAATTTTTGCCAAATCAATTGAACCCAAAAGTGGTCATTGGTCAGAACAACTGTCTTTGTTCATGCCATAGTTCTAAATGCGAACATGACTGAAGCCTGTAAGTCTCGGATATGTAACATGCAGGAGATTGGCTAGGGAAATCTGTAGGCCTATATTCAGCAGAACCCAAGAACATGCAAAAGACAGAGGCAAACATCTTCAGACACAAACTAAAATCTGAATAAAATGGAGCTGAACCTCAATGTAATGAGATGGAGCTCAAGATCTGAGAGGATTCACCAAATGGCTGCCAAGGCTCCTTTTCAGTGGACAGCTGCCAGAAGGGGTCACTGGGATCCTTCGCCTGTGTCAGGCAAGGGTTTCAGGGCTGTAGGCTCATTGCTTATGTCCTGCTTCTGATACCATGTAATTGTTAAAAACAAAACAGACTTCCTGTAAAATAAGAGTTTTATTCAGATTCAAAGATTTGCAAATTGGGAAGCACCAAAATAAAAGTTCAAAATGGCATTCTGAAGATGGAGCACAAGTGCATGTCTTTTGTACACAACTTTGCAGAACTTTGTACAGAACTGGAAAGAGTACAGGGGTACATTTGATTGGTTGACAGTCAACATGCTCTTGAAAGATTCATTTCTCTAGAATTTCTACTGGCTGCAGTACTCAGCCTTAGCCACATTTTCCTGATTTCTAGAACTGGTTCCTTCTGTTTTCTGCAACATTCGTGGTTGCCTGCATTAGAATGTTGCAAAACAAGTTATATGGCCAAGAATGTGGTCATGGGTCATGTACTCTAAAAAGCTGAAGCAGGGGCCTAGGACAGAATGGAGTCTGACTCAGAACTGTGTCAGCCATTTTAGTTATGTCAAGCACCTCAGTTTTAGAGTGCTCTGTCACAGGGATTTATATAAATTAACATACATAGCCACATTGCAGCTGTGTGAAGTGGCACTGTTCTTTTCCTTATTCTAATGATAAGGAGACACAGGATACATAATTATTTGCCCCTTGTCACTAGCTTTTAGGAGGCAGAGCTAATATTACAATACACATGTAAAACAGAAATTGAGGAGGGACAAGCAAATTCCAATAGAAAAGTGAGAAAGAAATTTGAAGTGAAAATCCACACAAAATGTTATCATGACCCTTGAAAATATGTTCCACATTACTCAAAAGACATCCAAATTAAAACTACAGTTATCTACTTTTCTAAAATGGGCATTCCACTTAACCCAGGTCACTTCTGCGTACTCAGGTAGGTGTGTGGCATTCTGGGAAGTGTAGTCCACCGTTGGGTGGAGTTACGGGCACTTCCACTCTAAGAGCATGAGGTTCCTGCCATCTTTTTCCTCGTGGGGTTAATGTGACCTGCTTCTTGAGACCCTTCCAAACTTTCTGGATCTGCGCTTTGGACCCACAACGATCTGGACGTCATGTTAGTAAAAAAGAAGTCATGGCACAAGTGGAGGTTTGAAAGGAAAGGGCGTCAGTTTGTGATTCCCTCATGGAGACTTTCCCATTTGGGGTGATTCACACATCCCTGGATTGGATTTGGGCTCTGGTAGTGCCTCATCTCATTTGAGAGTCTCACTCCACTTCACTCCACTTTGCACATGCACTGTCAGTTGTACAGCATTGGACAAGTTACTTCATCTCTGTGCCTCTCGTGCACTTCTGTAAAAGGAGATATTAATACTTTCATAATAGAATTATTCTGAGAATTAATAGAGGTAGTATAAATAAAAGTCTTAAAACAGTTCCTGGCGTGTGATGAGTAGTGGTATCTCATTGTTACTGTCAAAGAAGAAAATCTCATACTCTGTTAGGAGTAGGAACAAAGAGTTTTACTGAGGAATAGCTACTCAAGTTGGGGCAGCACAAGGAAAAGTACAAAGTGCTTCACTGGGCGGAAGAAGAGGTGGAGTTTGTGTATGTAAAGTTCAGCATAACTAAAACCACAAACATCTCTTCATATCAGTTTATCTATTTTCTAACATACATTTCATGAGAACAGTGTATGCAAGCAATTTTCAAACACATTTTCATCATATACTTCTGGAACGTTCTTGGTACATATTTTCTGAGAGTCACCATTTCTCCTCTACCACCTCCCTTGCTTACAAATGGTGGGTCAGATTAACCCCTTGCCAAGAGCTTAGATTGAACGCGTCTGCAATTTGGGTTTGCTAGCACATTCCCACCTTTTGAGCAAGGCTCTGCTAGGGGGCACTGATTACCCACGGTGGAGTAGTTTATCTTCTGCAAGGACTCCTGACCATTACTTTCTGGAATCCTGAACCAGGGCAGGGTAGACACTAGGACTTTGTCCTAGGCCCAAAATCTTTTCATCTTGCTAAGTTAGTAAACCTCATCTTCATGGTAAGTAAACATTTATTGGGGTTATGGCAGCAAATAAGGCTAAAGATATCTAAAAAGGGAGAACTGGGCATTGAGGGTATTGAGTGTAGCTAAGTAGCCTTTTGATGTTTTTCCTGATACCTTGTTCTACTTCCCTTGTGGTGTTTACATAAACACAGCAGGAGGTATTAGCAATGGCACAAACTCTTCTTTGCTGGGCTAAAAAAAAATCAAGAGCTATTCTGTCATCCAACACAACCTTAGCAAAAGACTCTAAAGACTTCTGCAGAGTGTCTATTCCATCTGCAATATCATCAACAATCTGAGCTATTGTAGCAGAAAGATTGTGAATGGATTTCTCAAGTTGCAGCTTTATTTCTATTTAGGCAATTTGGTAGTTTAGTTGCCTTTCCTGATAGATTTCTGAAGTATCTAGGAAAATCTGCATATTGGGTTGGAAAGTAATTATTGCAAAAAGTCAAAATTGTTTTGAAAGAATTGAAAGGGTAGAGTAACCTTAGAGCAATCTACTTTTTGTTTTATAATAAATGGGTTAGATTAAAGCATGGTACATGAGGTTGGACTAATAACCTAGAGAATGCCATAGTCTAACATGTATGCCTTATCTAAAGGTAACATTGAAGTTAACAATGGCCTTGGGTAAAAGACTATAATTTGATACAGGAAACATTCATTGATCTGACTTTTCATGCTCAGATTGTAGATCCAACATTCAGTTAAATTACTGACACTAGCTACTGATTGAGCTAATTTAACATGCATTTTCTTTCTATGCGTCAGAAGAAATTACTAGAAAGAGAAATTGTTTTTGTTAGGTGCTGTCATGGATTGAATTGTGTCCCCACAAAATATCTGTCAACTTGGCTAGGCGATGATTCCCAGTATTGTGTGATTGCCCATCATTTTGTCATCTGATGTGATTTACCTGTTGTTGTTGTTAGGTGCCGTCGAGTCGGTTCTGACCCATAGCGACGCTATGTACAACAGAACAAAACACCGCCTGGTCCTGCACCTTCCTCACAATCGTAGTTATGCTTGAGCCCATTGTTGCAGCCACTGTGTCAGTCCATCTTGTTGAGGGTCTTCCTCTTTTTCGCTGGCCCTCTACTTTAACAAGCATGGTGTCCTTCTCCAGGGATGGATCCCTCTTGATAACATGTCCAAAGTATGTGAGACACAGTCTCGCCATCCTTGCTTTTAAAGAACATTCTGTTTGTACTTCTTCCAAGACAGATTTGTTCGTTCTTTTAGCAGTCCATGGTATATTCAATATTCTTCGTCAACACCACATTTCAAAGGTGTCCATTCTTCTTCTGTCTTCCTTATTCATCGCCCAGTTTTCACATGCATATGAGAGGATTGAAAACACCATGGCTTGGGTCAGGCACACCTTAGTTATCAAAGTGACATCTTTGCTTTTCAACACTTTCAAGAGGTCTTTTGCAGCAGATTTGCCCAATGCAGTGAGTCTTTTGATTTTTTGACAGCTGCTTCCATGGGTGTTGATTGTGGATCCAAGTAAAATGAAATCTTTGACAACTTCAGTGTTTTCTCCTTTTATCATGATGTTGCTTATTGGTCCAGTTGTGAGGATTTTTGTTTTCTTTGTATTGAGGTGTAATCCATACTGAAGTCTGTGGTCTTTGATCTTCATCAGTAAATGCTTCAAGTCTTCTTCACTTTCAGCAAGCAAGGTTGTATCATCTGCATATTTCAGGTTGTTAATGAGTCTTCCTCCAATCCTGATGCCGTGTTCTTCTTCATATAGTACAACTTCTCAGATTATTTGTTCAGCATACAGATTGAATAAGTATGGTGAAAGGATACAACCCTGACACACGCCTTTCCTGACTTTAAACCATGCAGTATCCCCTTTTTCTGTTCAACAACTGCCTCTTGATCTGTGTACAGGTTCCTCAGGAACACAATTAAGTGTTTTCGAATTCCCATTCTTTGCAATATTATCCATAATTTGTTAGCATCCACACAGTCGAATGCCTTTGCATAGTCAATAAAACACAGGTAAACATCTTTCTGGTATTCTCTGCTTTCAGCCAGGATCCATCTGACATCAACTATGAGATCCTTGGTTCCATGTCCTCTTCTGAATCCGGCCTGAATTTCTGGCAGTTCCCTGTCGACATACTGCTGCAGCCTCTTTTGAATGATCTTCAGCAAAATTTTATTGCGTGTGATATTAAGATATTGTTCGATAATTACTGCATTTGGTTGGATCGTCTTTCTTTGGAATAGGCATAAATATGGATCCCTTCCTGTCGGTTGGCCAGGTAGCTGTCTTCCAAATTTCTTGGCATAGACGAGTGAGCACTTCCAGTGCTGCATTCATTCGTTGAAACATCTCAATTGGTATTCTGTCAGTTCCTGGATGGAGCCTTGTTTTTTGCCAATGCCTTCAGTATAGCTTGGACCTCTTCCTTCAGTACCATCGATTCCTGTCATATGCTTCCTCCTGAAATGGTTGCACATCGACCAATTCTTTTTGGTATAGTGACTGTGTATTCCTTCCATCTTCTTTTGATGCTTCCTGCATCATTTATTCTTTTTCCCTATAGAATCCACTGTTGCAACTCAAGCTTGAATTTTTTCTTCACTCTTTCACCTTGAGAAATGCTGAACGTGTTCCCCTCTTTTGGTTTTCTATCTCCAGGTCTCTGCACATGTAATTATAATACTTTACTTTGTCTTCTCGAGCTGCCCTTTGAAATCTTCTCTTCAGCTCTTTAACTTTGTCATTTAACTTTGTCATTCCTTTTGCTCTAGCTAGTCGATGTTCAAGAGCACGTTTCAGAGTCTCTTCTGACATCCATTTTGGTCTTTTTTTTTTTTCTTTCTTGTCTTTTTAATGACCTCTTGATTTCTTCATGTATGATGTCCTTGATGTCATTCCACAATTCAGCTGGTCTTTGGTCATCAGTGTTCAACACATCAAATCTATTCTTGAGATGGTCTCTAAATTCAGGTAGGATATACTCAAGGTGGTATTTTGGCCCTTGTGGACTTGTTCTAATTTTCTTCTGTTTCAACTTGAACTTGCACATGAGCAATTGATGGTCTATTCCACAGTCAGTCGCTGGCCTTGTTTGACTGATGATATCAAGTTTTTCCATAGTCTCTTTCCACAGATGTAGTCGATTCTGTTCCAGTGTATTCCATCTGGTGAGGTTCATGTGTACAGCCATCATTCATGTTGTTGACAAAAGGTATTTGCAACGAAGTCATTGGTCTTGCAAAATTCTATCTTGCAATCTCCAGCATCGTTTCTATCACCAAGGCCATATTTTCCAGCCAGCACTTCTTTGTTTCCAACTTGTGTATTCCAATCGCCAGTAATTATTAATGCATCCTGATTGCATATTTGATCAATTTCAGACTGCAGAAGTTGGTGAAAATTTTCAATTTCTTCATCTTTGGCCTTAGTAGTTGGTGCATAAATTTGAATAATACTTCTATTAACTGTTCTTCCTTGTAGGTATATGAATATTATCCTATCATTGACAGCGTTGTATTCAGGATAGATCTTGAAATGTTCTTTTTAATGATGAATGCAAGGCCATTCCTCTTCAAGTTGTCATTCCCGGCATAGCAGACCATATGATTGTTCGGTTCAAAATAACTAATACAAGTCCATTTCAGCTCACTAATGCCTAGGATATGGATGTTTATGCATTCCATTTCATTTTTGATGTTTTTCAGTTTTCCTAGATTTATACTTCGTAATTCCACGTTCTAATTATTAATTTTTTGCAGCTGTTTCTTCTCATTTTGAGTCGTGCCACATCAGCAAAGGAAGGTCCCGAAAGCTTGACTCCATCCAAGTCATTAAGATCAACTCTACTTTGAGGAAGCAGCTCTTCCCCAGTTGTCTTTTGAGTGCCTTCCAGTCTGAAAGGCTCATCTTCTGGCTCTATATCAGACAATGTTCTGCTGCTATTCATAAGGTTTTCACTGGATAATTCTTTTCAGAAGTAGACTGCTGAGTGCTTCTTCCTAGTCTGTCTTAGTGTGAAAGTTCAGCTGAAACCTGTCTGCCATGGGTGACCCTGCTTGTTTTTGAATACTGGTGGCATAGCTTCCAGCATCACAGCTACATGAAAGACCCCACAGTACGACAAACTAGGGGCTGCCCAAATCCAAAGGAGCAGAGTTGCCGTTCCAGTGGGCCTTGAAGTCGGAGCTGAAGCCCAGGGCCGAGGGACCTCACCCAGAATCCAGAGAGTGCGGCCAACACCCAGATTCTGGAGGGCAAGACCTTTGCCTAAACTGTGTCAGTGAACACAAGATTATTTTCAAGCCTTGAAAGGTAATGTAATATGTCCTACTGACTTGCTTTTACTTGTATTCCTTTCTTTCCCTCCAATTTCTCCCGTTTGTAATGGAAATGTCTACGTCGTGCCTGTCCCACCACTGTATTTTGGAAGAAGATAACTTGTATTCTAGATTTCACAGATGAAGAGGAATTTTTGGATTTTGGACTTGGAGTTGAATTAAGACATTTGCTATAATATGATGGAGTGAATATGTGTTACATGTGTCAAGGACATGAATTTGGGGGGGCCAAAAGGTGGAATGTCATGGATTGAAATGTGTCCCCCCAATATCTGTCAACTTGGCTAGGCCATGATTCCTAGTATTATGTTATTTTCCACCATTCTGTCATCTGATGTGATTTCCTATGTGTTGTAAATCCTACCTCTATGATGTTAATGAAGCAGCATTAAAGGAAGTTAGTTCATGAGGCAGGACTCAATCTACAAGATTAGGTTTTGTCTTAAATCAATCTTTTTTGAGATGTAAAAGTAGAGAAAGCAAGCAGAGAGACAGGGGGACCTCATACTACCAAGAAACAAGAGCCAGGAGAATAGCATGTCCTTTGGACTGGGGGTCCCTGTGCTGAGAAGCTCCTTGATCAGAGAAGATGACAAGGACCTTTCCCAAGAGCTGACAGAGACAGAAAGCTTTCGCCTGGGGCTGGCACCCTGAACTTGGACTTCTAGCCTCTCAACTGTGAGAGAATAAACTTCTCTTTGTGAAAGCCATCCACTTGTGGTATTTCTGTTATTGCTGCACTAGATGACTAGGACAGGTACCATCAAGTTGGTTCAGACTGATAGCAACCGTATGTGCAACAGAATGAGCCACTGCCTGGTTCTGTGCCATCCTTACAATTGTTGCTATGTTTGAGCCCATTGTTGCAGCCACTGTGTTAATCTGTCTCAGTGAGGATCTTCCTCTTTTTCGCTGACCCTCTACCTTAGCAAGCGTGATGTCCTTCTCCAGGGACTGGTCCCTCCTGATAACATGTCTAAAGTATGTGAGACAAAGTCTCATCATCCTCACTTCCAAGGAGCACTCTGGCTGTACTGTTCCCAAGACAGACTTGTTTGTTCTTCTGGCTGTTCATGGTATATTCAATATCTTCGCCAACACTATAATTCAAAGAAGACCAGACTTAATGGTCTGAGACTGGAGGTGCCCCCGAAGGCATGGCCCCTGGACTCTTTATCACCCCACAACTAAAATAATTTCCGAGGCCAACTCTTCAGACAGGGATTGGACTGGACTGTGGGACATAAAGTGATACTTGTGAAGAATGTGCCTCTTAGTGAAGTAGATACAAGAGAACAAGGGGGCAGCTTCTGTCCAGAGGTGAGACGGGAAGGCAGAGAGAGTTAGGAGCTGGTTGAATGTTCATGGGGAATCAGGGGCAGAGGGGAGGAGTGTGCTGTTGCAGAATGGGGTGAGCGGTTGGAGTCTCATAACAATGTACGTAAAATAAAAATTTCTGTATGGGAGACTAACTTGAAATGTAAACTTCATTTAATTACAACAACAACAACAAAAAGGTATCAATCCTTCTTCAGTCTTCCTTATTCATCGTCCAGCTTTTGTATGCATACGAGGTAACTGAACATATCATGGCTTGGGTCAGGTGCAACTTAGTGCTCAAAGTGACATCTTTGCTTTAGAACACTGTAAAGAGCTCTTTTGCAGCAGATTTGCCCAGTGCAATACGTTGTTTGATTTCCTGACTGCTGCTGCCATGGGTTTTGACTGCGGGTCCATGTAAAATGAAATCCTTGACAACTTCTATATTTTCCCCGTTTATCATGATGTTGCTTATTGGTCCAGTTGTGAGGATTTTTGTTTTCTTTATGTTGAGGTGTAATCCATACTGAAAGCTGTCGTCTTTGATCTTCATCAGTAAGTGCTTCAAGTCCTCTTTACTTTCTGCAAGCAAGGTTATTTCATCTGCGTCTTGCAGGTTATTAATGAGCCTTCCTCCAACCCAGCTTCTCGGATTATTTGCTCAGCATACAGATTGAATAAGTATGGTGAAAGGATCCATAATCGGTACATCTATAAGACAAGTTTGTGGCCTATCAGGTAAAACAGAAAGAGGGAATTGGGAAGCGACTGCTTTATGGATGCAGGGTTTTCTTTTTAGGGTGCGATGAAGATGTTTTGGAATTTAAGAGATGGTGGTTCCACAACACTGTGAATGTACTAATGGCGCAGAATTGTATAGTTACAGCAGTTAATTTTATATGTGACTTTTACTTTAATAAAAATATTTAGAATAAAAACACTACATTAACTTTTTTTTTTTTGCCAGACATCCCCACTCAGAAAAAATGAGATCAAATTATAAAAGAGAAACTGGAATAAAATTTTTGCAACTTATTTCACAGAAAAGAAACCAAACCAGTTGCTGTGAACTTGATTCATTTAGCAGCTAAAGGGCTTATATTACTAATACATATAAATATATGTATTTATATACATATAGATATAGTAAAAGAAACAACTTAGAAATTGAGTGGGAAAAGCAAAGTCCAATAAAAACGTGACCAACAAATTTGGAGAGACAATTCACACAATATATAATCATGACCCTTGAAAACACGTTCCAGATTACTAAAAAATACAAATTTAAACTACAATGAGGTACTGTTTATTACTATTAGATTGAAAAAACTTAAAAAGCTTAATATTAGATTAGAAAATTTTCGCAAAAAGTTACTCTCATACATTGCCAGGTGGAATGCAAATTGATAGAACCATTATAGAGAGGATTTTGAAAATATGTAACGAAAGTACTTCCATATATAACATTTAAGTCTGCAATCCTAATTTTGTGAATTTTTCTTTAAGATGTGTCTACAACAGGGAGAAAATGTACATGCACAAGGTTATTTATTGCAGTATGACTTGTACTAGGAAAATATTGGAAAGAACTTCAATGCCCATAGATACTTGCATTGTTACATAAACCACACATAGAGTTTTATGCAGTTGTAGAGAGAATGTACTAATATGGAGTGATTTTCAGGCTATATTAAGTAAAAAGCACCATCAAAAATGTGCTACCTTACATATAAGCAAAAAGGGAAAATAAGAAAATGTACATATATCTGATTATTTTCTGAAAAAAGAACTATGGGAATAATAAATCAGAATCAGAAGATAATGAGATTGGTTGTGTACAGTGGTTAGGTTAAACAGGGAAGAAGTACTGCAGGAGTGAGAAAGGAGTGGAAGGGATGGATAGAGTGGTACTTCTCCAATATCAGGAATGGGGATAAAGTAATAAAATTAAAATCACACAAGCTAATTAACCTACATGTATTTCAAGCAAATAACCATCCTAAAACAGGAAGTAAGAACAAATTTAAGGACTTTTAAACTCAGTGTTTTGACTATATATCCTCAGTGTAAAATCAAAAAATGACAAAATATTGAAGTCCTTTTGGTTGGGTTTTTCATAGTGCTATGGGTTACTACTTCTGAAACTGCCTTATGTGTATTTTATGATTTAACAAATGAACAAGTATGTTGGATAATGGAGTTACAAACATGGAAAGGAGTATGCTGGATAGAATTTGGGTATATTAGTGTGAAAGCTATAGAACTAGATATATGTGTTGGTGTATATGTGTATATGTGGTTGTGTGTGTATATATATATGCATATATATAGATACAAATGTATACATATACATGTATTTGCTAGCTTTGATACTTAAGATGGTCTAAATCAACGACAACCCACTAGTAATTATCACACCTAGCACCCTGTTCTTGGTGCTGACTACATTCTCCATTGGAACCAGGGCTTGTAGAAGGAATGGCTGATCTCAGGGATGGAACAGGGCAAGTGCACAGTTAGCCTGGACCATACTGTATAGACACGAAGTATTCAAAGAGCTCAAATCATGACGAACACAAATCAGAAGAACAGAGAAGATTTCTTGAACAGGATTTCTCTAACCAGATCTAAAGCCATTTGAGTGTTACATGAATTATTGTAGTAATACAAGTGAATCCCTTAAATAAGAATTCATAAATCCATACTGGTATAAACAAACAAGAGATGTGGAAAGCCCCTTGTTACAACAGAATGCCAACTAATACACACGGAATAAGTTGGAAAATCAGTTTTATATCTATGATAGTAATAATTGATTTAGGCCAGAAATGATCAATAAATGTTAAGGCAAATAGGTGAAAATTTGATGAAGAATATGTTAACATACTCTGAAACTATCTCCACAGAAAATCCATTGAAAGGGACTTTACAGCGGAGAATCCTGAAGGCTTAATCCACTATTCAAATGTAACAGCACCAGTAATTGTAAACCCTGACATCTAGTACATCCTGATAATAATGCCTTAAGACAACATCATTCGGATTAAATTCCTGCCAAAAATACATAATGTAAAATATAATCATGAGGAAATATCTGACAAATTAAATTGAGGGATACCACACAAAATATCCAGCTTTATTCTTTAGGAATATCTTGTTTTAATGAAGAAAATAAAAGTTTCTTTAAAACTCCCAGTAGATGTTTGTTTCTATCTCATTGGCCAGTTCTATCTATGGACACCCCTGGCTGCAAGAAAGGTGGGAAAGTGCAATTTAGCCCTTCTGTGTGGAAACCCTCTGGGGCGGTTCTACTCTGTCCTATAAGCTAGCTGTGAGTTGGAATCTACTCAACGGCAATGGGTTTGGTTTTATGTGTGTGTGTGTTGTGGAGGCAAGTAAGACAGAAGGGCTTTGTGACTGGCAGTTGGTTGACCAGCCTGCAGTGTCTGTCCCAGATAAATACAGATGGATGTATGTTACAGCTTCATTTAGAATGGCAAACCTACTACCAATCAGGTAGCATGCCAAGTATATTTTAGTTCACCCACAAATATGTCTATTCGAAAAAGTTGTGTTTATTATGTGTTGCAGCAAGGGAGTACACACACCATGAGGAACAATGAGGTGTTACAAGGTTAAAGACATTGTTAGAACTGTTATGGAATTTGGGCTTTTGTGATTTTTTTCAGTTATTTGGGAGAAGGTCTAAGGAAGCTGGGTTTCCACCTAGATTGAATGCTGTCAGAAAGAAGGAACAATTCTAAGACTAAGTATCTCAATAAATGTTGTCTATAGGGAGGACAGACTAGAGCAAAGATAATTGGTAAAAAGTAATTGGTAAAGAAGTAGTCATTCATTTATCCAAGGGAAGGGAATGTTTGGTATTTTGTGAAGTCACCCAAAACCAAAAATCCACTGCCATCGAGACAATTCCAACTTATAGCAACCCTATAGGAGACAGTATGCCTGTCCATAGGTTTCTAAAGCTGTAAATCTTTATGGAAGCTGACTGTGCAACCCCTGGTGGGTTCGAAATGGCGAGCTTTCAGTTCACAGTGGAGCACTTTAACCACTGTGTCACCAGGGCTCCCTTGTGACCTTATTTTAGTCTGTGCTTAAAGGACGTTATGAAGTGGCCTTGTTTTGCCTCACTTTAGCATGTCAAAGAAACCTTGTCTGAAGTTGGTTTTCTGTGAGATTATTTATGTCCCATTAGATAATAATATGACCTAGCTGTGAGTGCCAAGCCAGCTTTTGGATGTCAGAAGCTACTGTTTTGTTTTGTTTTTTTTCCTTTCTGTTTCTGTTCAATGAAGCACTATGCAGCCACCGATTGGGAGAAATTAGATTTTTAGTGATTGACATTGGAAAATACCTAGATTATATTGAGTTTAGAAAAAGAGACACACAACATGAGATTTTTATCTGAGTTCATTAAAAAAAAAATTTTTTTTGTTGTACTTTTGGTAAAGGTTTACAGAACAAATAGTTTCTCATTAAAGAGTCAGTACACATATTGTTTTATGACATTGGCTAATAACCCCATGACATGTCAACACTCTCCCTTCTCAACCTTGGAGGACCTTTTTTTTGGTGAAAATATACACAGCCAAAGTTACATCATTTCAAAAGTTTCTACATGTACAATTCAGTGACATCAATTACATTCTTCCAGTTGTGCTGCTATTCTCACTATCCTTTCCCAAATTATTCCATCACCATTATCTTCAACTCACTGCCCCCTAGGCTTCCCATCAAACCTTTTGAGTTGCTGTTGTCAGTTTGATCTCACATAATTCTTTTTTTTTTGTACCTTCGATGAAGGTTTGCAAAACAAATAGTTTCTCATTAAGCAGTTAGTACACATATTGCCCTATGACAATGGTTAATAACACCACGACATGTCAACACTGTCCCTTCTCAACCTTGGGTTCCCTATCACCAGCTTTCCTGTCCCCTCCTGCCTTCTAGTCCTTCTCCCTGGACTGCTGTGCCTCATTAGTCCTGTTTTGTTTCATGAGGCTGTCCAATCCCCTGAACGGTGAACTTCGGGAGTGACTTCACCACTGAGCTAAAAGGGTGTCCGGGAGCCATACTCTCTGGGTTTCTCCAGTCTGTCAGGCCAGTAAATCTGGTCTTTTTTGTGTGAGTTAGAATTTTGTTCTACATCCTTTTCCAGCTCTGTCCAGGACCCTCTATTGTGATCTTGGTCAGAGCGTCAGTGGTGGTAGCTGGGCACCATCTAGTTGTACTGGACTCAGTCTGGTGGAGGCTGTGGTAGCTGTGGTCCATTAGTCCTGTGGACTAATCTTCTCCTTATATCTTGTTCTCTTCATTCTCCCTTGCTCCCAAAGGGGTGAGACCAGTGGAGAATCTTAGATGGCCGCCCTAGATGCTACTCACCAAGGTAGAATGTAGAACATTGTCTTTATAAACTGTGTTATGCCAATTGAGCTAGATGTTCCCCGAGACCATGGCCCCCACACCCCTCCGCCCAGCAATTCAGTCCCTCAGGGAGTTTGGAAGTGTCTATGGAGCTTCCATGGACTTTCCTTGTACAAGTTGTGCTGGCTTCCCCAGTATTGTGTACTCTCTTACCCTTCACCAAAGTTAACACTTATCTATTGTCTGTTTAGTTCCCCCCCCACCCCTCCCATCCCTCGTAACCAACAAAGATTGTTACTTTTTGAGTGTAAACTTTTTCATGAGTTTTTACAGTAGCAGTCTTATACAATATTTGTCTTTTCGTGATTGACTTATTTCACTCAGCATAATGTCCTCCAGTTTCATCCATGTTATGAGATGCTTCACAGATTCATC